>NC_090930.1:1277055356-1277358387 GCF_040938575.1 Ambystoma mexicanum | reverse complement strand
GGGATACCCAATATTTGTTTTTGTTTTAATAGAAAATTTATAAGTAGAGCAACAATGCAAACAATCAATACAACCATGTTTTTACAACCATGTTTTACATCTATATAACATTAACATTTTGGAACATTAAATACTGTTTTTAAAATGATAACACAAAATTATGAATGGTACCAAACATTGAAACAGATTGTACACCCTGTTTAAACAATTTACTTCAGCACCTGACAGGCTCCGAAGTACAACTTGCGTGTGAGGAAGATCATTTCAAAAGTTTAGTAAGCAAAGAGTACCTTTGCATTTCATTTATAAACATGTAGTATGTAATTATAATAAGTATGTGAAAATATTATATAACTAAATATAAACTTTGTATATTACAATAGACATGGCAAGCACTCTGGAGTCGCTAGAGCCATATTTCCCAAAAGAAGACATAACTGAGCAACAACATACTAATGGTACATTTGTTCATATATTTTACAAAACAATACAATTATGTTTTGCATACATGAACTATTAAACATATCTCTTATACTTCACAAAATAGAACAAGATGAAGAAAAACAAACAGATCATGAGGAAAAGAAAGAGGAACACTTTGATAATAGATTTTATAACAATGACAGTCAGATGAAAGAATTATGTGTACAGATGAATCAAGTTACAAATCAAATTACAGAACTGTCTACTTATGTAAAAATTCATGTCACTCAAAATAATCTTTTTCATTGCCCTACCTGAACCTGTGACTCATTCCATCAATCACCCCAATCATTCCAATAAGATATTAGTGAACAATATTTTGATGAGATTTCTATCCCTAATTCACCCAATCATGAACATATTACTGTCTCTTCTCTGTATTGTAACCAGTGCCCAGATGCCCTTGGGTCCGGCATGCTCTGCAAATGTTGAATAGATACATATGCACCTGATTTTTGTTTCCCATAGTGATTCTTTCTCCCTTTTATAAGGTATATGAATTTAAATATTATAAAATGTTTGCTTTATATATATTTTTTTAAACGCCAATTTGAAGTCCGCTTACTATATATATGCTTGTGTCCCCAACCTCACATTACAGTGACATCACGTTGTTGGCTGATGTTTCTGGTAGGGGGGTGACACCAGCGTGGCATGTCGGTTGGGTGAGAGAGGGGTCGGGCCAGGGGTTACAACCATTTCCTTAATTTTGGAAGTATAACTAGGAACTGTTGACAATAAATATTCCAAGAAAAACTTGGAGGGTTTTTTACTCGATATGTTCTATATATATATATATAAAACAAAGTTGTGCTTGTGGGCTTGTATATGGCGTTGATCTTGGGCACGTGACTCCTCATGAATGGTGAGGTCTGGTGTCATTAATTTTGCATGAAATATTCTTTATTTCATTGCCAAATTAATGCAACTATTTCTAGCTCAATAATTCATCCTGGTCCTGAGATCATTACCTTTTTTGTTTTTTGGCATTATGTTTTGTGGTGTTCCACGTGCCATCTGCAGGTCATTTGTAGAACGTGGTCATCATTGCACTGTCTGTGCCAAACTGGGCTGTCATTTAGAGTGTCTTTCATTTCATTAATTTGTTTTGCAATAAACTCAATACATGTTAATTTCACTAATTAATTGAACACCACATTTTTATTTACCCCCAATTTAAATGTACACTGAATATCATATGTGTATGCTTACTCTGAATATTTGCAGTGTGTATTTAGAAGCCAAAATGGTCACCATGCTAACAACACTGCAAATAATCAGAATCAGCATACAAGTAGGATATTCATGTGAGAATTTAAAATCAGAGATAGATGAACATGTGGTGTTGGATTAAATAGTGAAATTAACATGCATCGTATTTTTCCTTTGTGGCAAACAACAATATTTGTTAATCTTTTTCTGTGGAATATGAAAAGAAATCTGAGAATGGACATCCCGGTGCGAAGCCGGGTACTTAAGCTAGTTAAATTATAAAACCTTACACTTCTACAAGCCACAGCTATTATCAGTTACACACCAGACATTTGTTATGGAGGGAGCAGCCAATTAAAATATAATTTCAGTTTGACAATGACATGTAGAGATGTGAATCAGATCATCCATCAACAAGGCTAAAAAGAACAATGCAATAAACATTTGCAAGCATGCAATATACCATACCATGCTGGTGGTAACCAGGACAAACAATACAAAACCACAGATTGCAATGGAAAAATATTCTAAGAATTTTCGTAGATTCTCTGACACATTAGACAAGGTTGTCTGCCTGGCATAAACAAGCCATGTGTCCAGACATTGGAGTTTAAAATAAAATATCCTGATAATACAAATACCAATATAATACCAGTTTGGGGGTGGGACCAATAATAACCTTTTGTCGTGGCAACAGATTTATGGATCCTCCTGAAACAAAGGAAAATATTAGCAAACAACGTAAGTACAATTGTATACGTCTTTCAATGTAATTGCCTTTATTCCCTAAGTGCATCATTGCAATATTTTTTGTAAACATTTCTTAGTACCAAAAATCCAACATTTGGCCAGAAATTTGAGCTGAAAATAAATATCCCTAATATTGATTGATTGATATTTTATTTCTAACGCGCTCGCACACAAGTGTTTCAGAGCGTGAGATATCAAATGATTGTTGCATAACAATGACTCAATAAATACACACAAACATATGCATGCAATGAGGATGAAACTGTCCCTTCAAATGCAAGGTGAGAATGAGAATGTGTCTGATGTGGCGGTAAGCTACGGAAGACTTATGTGCTTGAAGATGTTTTACTTTGACAGATTATGACCAAGAATCACTCTGCCGTAGCAAACAACCTATTGAGCATCTATGCTACAAATCCTTTCTGTGTGGTTTCATTGAAGCAAATGTCTGAATTACTTTATCAAAGTCCACAGAGTCAGTCAGGTTTCTTTCAATACTTAGGAAGGCTACAGTTGAAAGTCTCTCTTCACCCATTGTTGACCGTAAGTATCTTTTGATCAACTTCAGCCTGCTAAAATGTCATTCTGCGGCGGCACTACTTACAGGCAAAGTGAGAAATATTCTCTACAAAGTAGAAAGGATTAGGTAAACACCCTGCATATTATTGGCTATCAACAAAGGCAGCACATCGATTATTAGTGACTGCTTGTTGTCAGAAAATATTTCCCCATACAGTGCACAAAAAGAAGAATACTCTTGTACAGTGTTAGGCATAGAGACATCACCTGCATAAAATGTAGCAAACTCTTTCAATGCGTCAGAATTATCTGAGCTAGTAAAATATTTCAGATCCAGTGCTGAGAATCTATGCACAGTATTTCTAAAATCTTGAAGCCTCACTGTCATCTGAGTAACAAAGGTATCAGCAAGAACATAGAAGGTTTTTACATTGAATGCCTGCCTTCCACTCTCTAAAGGAAAATCATCAGCTGTTTCATCATGAAAGCTTTTTGATATCCCTCTTCCTTTTTCTTGAAGGTGTGTTGATGTCCCGCACTCTTCAGCCATGTTTCTAGCATCTGTTTCAAACCGATCAAATATATCATCTGACCAAACTTCTCAAGTTTCTTACAGCATGTCATAACCATACATTCTGCAGTTACTAAGTCATTTGTACTTCTTTTCAAATGTGTTGACAGTGTATGCACAGTTTGCAGTACTTTGTGTCAAAAACATATTCAGAATTTAAACATCAAGGTTTCAATTGTGTTCCAGAGCCTCTGTGCATCCCAAAGTGCTTTTCCATTTGTATTTGGGATGCATCCAGGGGATATTCGGTGCAATGCTGTGCTAATTGGTACAATGTTTTGTTTCACAGAATCTACTGCCCTTTTATGACTAGCCCATCTACTGTCAGATAGCTTTTGTTTTTTACCAACTTTATTTATTTAAATTCAGTCATGTTCAGATGCTGAATTGGCCAGGGATTTAAATAATTTTAACACATATCATTAGTTATGGCCACATATTAACATTCAGTTTTACAATTATTGGATGCAAATTTAGAGCATTGGATTAACTTTAACTATGACCATTCAACAATCCTTCCCCTGCCCCCTTGCCACCTCCCGGTTACCCAGTGGCATGGACCATCAGATAGCTTTTTTAATGTCAGGGTTATTTCCTACAGGTCATGCTCTTGGTGCTCTTCCTGCATTACTTTCATGCGAGGCAGACTGCCAGTAAGGAATGTTTATAGTGCCTTACGTGTACTAAAAGAATACTTTCCTTTTATACATGACTGTGCAGCATCATTCAGCACAACGTTTAAATTGTGCGCACAACAGTTAACATATCTAGCAATACATCCGGATATAGTGCTTACACCATCATGCCCGTGCCCACAGATTAAGGAAATATCAAGTTTCAGGGACTCTAAAATCGATGCCAATAGTTAATAAAAGTCTGCAATCCTGCTCCAGGAAGTTTAGCAAATGTTACAAAGTGTTCAGTTGCATGACCAGATGGTGTAACTTAAGACTTAAAGAAAATGTATGAACTCTGTTGACATCTATTGTACAGTCAACTATGAAACTATAGAATTTGGCCATTTTAACTTCTTCAAGGATAGCACGCATTGTCTCTTTCACTAGTGCACTAATGAAATCATTCGGGATGTCATGGCTCAAGTAGGTTTCATTCTGCTTACCATGAGCAATTTACTGCGCTAAAACATTGTCATACTTGGACATTATCTTGAGTAACTCCCAAAAATGTCCTTCATTGGACATACTTCCCAATCCGCATGTTCTCTGTGTCCATGTAGAGGCATCCCTTGCTTGGCAAGATAAAATATAGCATCAAGCAGTCGCCTTAGAATACAACAGCTTTTCTCTATCTGTTCCCTTTCAGCTTTTATTAGCTCAGCAACAATACTTCTATCGTGGCTAATTCTAAATTTAGCTATTTGCAGCTGTTTTCCGCTTCACAGTGTATCTTGGAATGTTCATGCATTACAACGGTTTCTGTTTCTTTTTTAAAATTGGAAAAACCACAGCTAAGAACAGACCAATCCTTTGAAAAGTGTTATTTTATTTCTATCAGCAAATAGCCAACATTCAAAATAAAAAAGACAGTTACTTCTAGGAGAATACACTAACCACTGCCTTACTACAGAGAATCCACCTGCAACCTTTTTTTTATACCATTTTGGGCTAAATCTTCAAACATTGGAGACATATGGACTTTTTTATAGCCATATTTTTATCCAGGCTGACATGGACTGGCTGCAAGAAGTGCTCGAACTAAAGGTGTAGACAGTGTCCTGCTCTGAAAGAGGTATGGATCTGTTGGGTATTCTTGCTCCATGTCAAGTGTGAACTGTATTTGTACATTCCAACTGCATTCCACAATTTCCTCAGTATCCAGGCCTTGTGCTACTTCTGTGCCAACATTGGTATCGTCAACAGTTTCAGTGCAAACAGTAGTTGTGTGACCAAATGTAGCTTCAGGCCGGGACTGGTTAACAGTGTCTGTTAAGTGATCAGTGCCGTCTGTAGATTCAGTAGAGCATTGTGGATGCTCAGGAATGTCAGTGAATGATGGATGATCTCTGGAATGTATCATTGTGAGAGTAGGAAAAGCAGTAGACAGATGCCCATCACCGGAAGCATGGTGGACAGAATGAAGGGGTTTTTCCTGCTGAGTTCTGAAAGCAAGGATTGAAAGAACCTTGTAACTACAATAACATCATTCAGTGCTTAAAAACATTGCATTACCTGAATGGGCAATCATTTACCTTTGCTCCTGCTTGTCCTGCAGACAAAATATCTTGAGAGGATTTTGCTGCTTTAGAAGGTTTCTGTTTGCTGACCTGTTTTCATCTTGTGGCACCAGACAGTTTTGGTTTAGCAGCTGATGATGACTCTGGGTTCATGATGTTGCTCTATTCGCTACTTCTCTAGAAAGCAAAGGAAAGTAACAGAGATTAGTTCATTGATTCAAGTTGAACTGCAACAAGATTGTCTCAGTCTATCTCATATAAAGTGATGAGCTGAACAGAATGTTGAATTAATTATTGAGCCCTTTCCCGTGAGGGATGTCTCATGTTTCATGGTAATGCATTTTACAGATTTTCAAATGAATTTACATGGTAAATAAGGAACACAACAGACTAGGCAATGTTGGTTTGTTCTGGGCTTGACCTACACTCAGCGCCTTACTAAACCTTAACCTACCCTCCTATGCCATGTCTAAGACAGTTAAGCATATTCAGGACACCTGAAGCAGACTACAGTCACTTTATTTATGAAAGTACTTGCATATCACTGGCTGCAGCTGCTTGAAAACCAGCAATAGGGCACTGCCGCACCAAAAATCCAAAATGCCAGTGTGGTGCAGTTGTGTGGGTCAAAGTGGGGCACTTTTTGTGTGGGCCAGTTTGACAAGTTACTTCACTATGCGGCTAGTAGTTTTGACCAGTGTTACTGAATAAATATTCTTTCAAATGCACAATTTGCATCACATTTTGTCCCAAAAACCTCCCCTGGTACTACTAAAACAGTCTTTCACAAAATAAATGAATTACCATTTACACTGCAAACACATCCGCATAACCACACCATCCATAGGAGCAAGTGATAATGCATGTGCATCTTCTGTACAGTAGGCGAGCGATCACACAGTAGAGAAGTATCGCATAATATAATCTCCAGGAGTAAAGTGGGACAGCAGCCCATAACCAACATCAGCATGCATGCACATGTACAAAATACTCAAACACAGACACAGAGACAAAACATCACGACATAAAGTATCAGACACACAATGGTACATGCAAGCTATCACAACTGGCTGCCTGTTGCTGCATGAAAGAATCTGATTGATCGAGTGTGAGTGCATGCATTACAACAACAACAACAACAACACAATCAAGTGCATCATCTTATGCATCACTTGGAAAAATTGGACTCCTGTGTGACACAGGAGGCATCCCATTTTTCCAAATGATTTTTCCACTGCTATGTCACATCGCCACCGATGATGGAGAAAAGAGCAGTGCGAGGCGCCCATCCTTCGGCCTCGGCTCAAGTTCAGTAATTATGATGGGCATTGGTGATGGGGACTCAGGGAGCCCGGGAGCGCTGTGGCTAGCAGCCAGTCCAACACTGTTGCGGTCTGCAAGGGCAGGGCCCACTCCAGACCAGAAGCACAGTATATCCTGTTTTCCTTTTTCTCGAATAAAACACAGTGGGCCTCATTACGACCCTGGCGCTAAGTGAAAAACGATGGCGGTAAATGGTTACCGCCATCGTTTTCCGCCAGGTCCGATCATGACCCGTGACCGTTAACTACGATGCCATTAGCGGCATCGTAGTTAACGCTGCCGCTAACTGCGCTAAGGGTGCGCGCACGCGACCGGCCACACCGTACTTAGCGCCATGGCGGAAAGGTACGCAAATGCCGACCCAAGCAGACATGCACCTAACGCCATCACCCAGCCCGTTAAGTACCTTACCGCCATGGTACTAATTACGCCATTGCGAACCAACCGTAAAGGGCCATGTAAAGTGAATGCAGCTGCCACAGGTGCACAGAAACAGCACAGGTGAAGGCAATACAGACTCAGGAAGTACAAAAAGAGCACACCCCACCCCTTCCCACACCCAGTCACACTCCACAATGATACCAATACAACTAGCAATGTTGGGGCTGGAGGACCTGATAGCAATGCATGTGCTACAACAGCAACAACAGCAACAGGCAGCACAGAGGAGACGCATGAGGAGAAGGAGGGCAAGGCAGGCCCAGCAAGCCCCACCAGCACAGCCAGTGCCACCACGCAGGCAGCCTCCAATCCCACACATCAGAGCCAATCCATTCAACCTCACTGCTGAGCAGATCCACACCCTGTACCGTTTGGACCGGGACACCATCACCGCCATCGTAGACATGATACACAACGACATCGTCAGCATGATAGAAACTCCAACCACCACCCCCCCCTACTGAAGGTAGTGTCTGTACTCCACTTCCTGGCCACAGGCACCTACCAGTACACAGTGGGGCACTTGCATGGCATTTCACAACCATTATTCTCACGAACACTCATCCAAGTGCTCGATGCCCTCCTCAAGCACACAGACGACCACATCTCATTACCACGGACTGCCCAGGACATTGCAAACACCAAAGTGGGTTTCCATGCACTAGCCGGCATACCCGGTTGCATTGGTGCCATCGACTGCACCCATGTGGAATTGGTGGTTCCACGTGCCATGGAGGTACCGTACCGCAACCGGAAACAGTTCCACTCAATCAACGTGCAAATGGTCTGTGACTCCAACAAGATCATCACACATTGTTGTGCCCGATTCCCCGGATCAACCCATGATTCTATGGTCCTGAGGAACTCCACAATACCACGCTACATGGAGCGACATGCAGGCCCAAGATCCTGGCTACTCGGTGAGTCCAATGTCATGGAAGTGGGCAGGTGAATGACGTACCAATGCATACTCCACCTGGCTGAAAGGGGGGGGGGATGATGCATACTCCACCTGGCTGATAGGGGGGGGAATGATGCATACTCCACCTGGCTGAAAGGGGGGGGGGATGATGCATACTCCACCTGGCTGAAAGGGGGGGGGGGATGATGCATACTCCACCTGGCTGTGAGTAACACAGAGAACCGAGACAGAGGATGGACACTCACAATGCACTCAACCCCTCTGCATACATTGGGTGATGGCATGCAAAACAGGTCATGGGAGCCATGAGCATATACTGGTTGCATTGTGTGAATCAATTAGTGCATGTAGAAGTGAGCCAAAGTAACAGTTGGATGCAAGCCATGTTGGCACATCATGTTCTTGATCAGACGACATGACTGACACATACATTCTCGCCTACATACAGGTGATGCAGGCTATCCCCTGAAGAGGTGGCTCCTTACACCAGTCCGTAACCCGCAGAACCAGCACGAGGAGGACTTCAACCGTGCACATACACGTACTCGTGTGGTCATAGAGCAGACATTCGGCCTATTGAAGGCACGGTTCCGAAGCCTCAGCAGGTCTGGTGGGGCACTCCTGTACCACCATGAGAAGGTGGCAAAGATCGTCATGGCATGTGTCATGCTACACAATATGTGCGTCAGACGGAATGTGCCCCTGCCCCCTGACGCAGAACTGCAACCACCTGACGATGAGGATGAGGAGGGTGCAGATGGGGCGGCACCCCATGGAGGAGGCGACGCACAGGAGGGGCGTGCAATGCACCAAAGTATCATCGACCACTGCTTCTAGCACACACGACTGGTGTGAATCACATGGAGACTGCACTTGGGGCACTGTGTGTCTCTGGGACATGCACACTGTGGACTGTACACCAATAAAGCACACATACGCAATGAAAATGTCCACACATTTCATTTTGGGAAAGTAAAAAGTGTATTTAAACTATGAAACGTCGTGACACACCCCCTCCCCCCTCCCCCCTGCACACCCCAACACACCCCCTCCCCCCTCCCCCCTGCACACCCCAACACACCCCCTCCCCCCTGCACACCCCAACACACCCCATGTAGGTGTCAACAGATGCCTGTGACAGTGGACACAGGCTGTTACAAGCCCCCTCTCCCGGCCCCCGGGGCACCCCTGGCTGTGGAGCGCAGGTTACGTCCGGAACGTCGGACGGGGCTGCTCTGTGCAGAACTGGCAGTGGATGATGTCCCTGCCTGCCCCCGTGCATGCACGTCCTGTAGGGTGTGGGTGAGCTCAGTGAGCGCACGACGCAAGCCGGCAAGTTCAGCACAGATGTCCCTGGACATGGCCTGCATGGCATCCCTCAGGGTGGCAGTGCTCTGCGCAACTTCGGCCCTTAGGGTCTCCGTGGCCTTTTCAATGGTTGCCCTAGCCCCCACACATTCCGCGGCATGCTCAGCCAGCATCGTGGACAGTTGTTGCTGCCGTTCTGTGATGTCCTCGAGGGACTGCTGCCCCTGCTGGCCCATGGCCAGTGCTGGTGGTGTGATGGAGGGGCTACTCCCCTCCTGTGGACTGAGGACTGGGCATGGGGTAGAAGGCCACTCCTCTACCTCTGTGTGCCCCTGTGTGTGATCCTCATGGGGGCTGGCGTCTGACAAACAGGGGGAATGTAGTAGGTCAGTGGGGCTTCTGACTTCGTGCTCCTCAATGTCTGAGTCTGAACATGCAGCTATTGCAGCTGTGTCACCCATGTTGCTGCTGGCCGCTGACCCGGTGCTTTCTGTGGCAGGCAATTTTGGTAGAGGTGGAGCAGCTGCTGCTGGCCTGCTGACTACAGGGGTGCTTGCCGGTGGGACGTCCGGTATGCTTGCAATGGGTCCTGCTTGTTGTGGGGTCTGCCTCACTGCAGCTGAGGTCGAGGGTGTGGGGACGGTATAATTGGCCTTCTTGGCTCTCTTTGTCGCAGGGGTGTCCTGGTCCTCGGGGTGTGAATCTGTGCCTGTGGTGGAGCAAAGGAGGGAGGGCGTTATTGATGGGTCTGCGGACTTTGGAATGACAATGATGGACATTATTCTGGTCAGTAGATGAGGCAGATTTCAGGCAGGGCCATGCAGGTTGTCTCCTTTTAGTGTGGAATGTGGATGCAGGTATGCAGGTGCCAGCAGTGTATACAGGGTGGTGCTCGCATGTGGCTATGGGCAGTGTGGAAATGTGTTGCATTTACACTCTAGGGCAACCTTGTGCTACACATGAATGGACTGCCGTGACTATGGCATGTCTTGTTTGAGGCACCTACCTTCATCGCCTGATGTCGGAGTTCCCCTTTCCATCCCTTCGACGCCTTCAATGGCTTCCATGCCAATCGTGGTTGCACAAATCTCCTCCCACGGTTGGAGTTTTAGTGGGGATTCCGACCCTCCACCGGTACCCATTGCAAGGTTGCGGTTCGCAGAGATGACCGCTCTGACCCGTATGCGGAGGTCGTCCCAGCGCTTCCTGCACTGTTGTGGGGTGCGGGGTACGGTCCCCACCGCGCTGACGCGCTCGGCCACCAGGGCCCAGATGGCCTTCTTTTTCCCTATCGCTGTCCTGGTCATTTCAGGGGAGAAAACGACAGCTGCGTTGTCTTCGCAAGCATGCAGAGTTCCTCCCGGCTGAATCTTTCCTGGCGCTGGCGGTCACATGCCTTCTTAACAGCTTTAGGCATTTTTGGGTAGTTGGATGGGTGGGTGATTGGTTGGGACAGGTGTCAGGGTTGGATCTGGTGTTGTTCGGTAGGATGGCAATGGATTGTGTTTTTAAAGATGGCCGACGTGCTGTTTCCCGTTCCGGCGCGATGACGCTATTTCCGGTCCTGCTTTTTACGGCCACCGCAAATTACGGTGGCCGCTAATTACGGTGGCCGCTACTTACAGTGGCGGAAGTGCACCTTGCTCGCTTTACGATGCCGGTAGGGGCCTTTTCCGCCATGGCGTTAATTGCATTACCGCCATGGCGTAATGCTCGTGCGCGATGGGTCGTAATGTGGCGCTCTTTACGCCATCGGCCCACGGCGTAAACGCTCATTACGCCATGGCGGTAATGACGGAAGATTACCGCCTGGGTCGTAATGAGGCCCAGTGTATTTTCTATGCTCACTATGAGTCTAGGTTTCAATATTTGCTGTAGTCAATCCGGCCGGCACCAGACCTCCACCACTGCACCACTGCACCACACACTCACTGCTCCCAGCTCCCCTGGAAATGAGGAGGCCCATAATTGGGTCGGTCACAGGTGGCGTTGGTTTCACCTATTTTTTGTTTGTAAGGTTAGGAGGAAGGTTGATATTGGTGCATCCAGCCAGGTGCACTGCACTGACTGGACGTGCAGTAGAGTGCAGTCTGGCTGATGGCTCCTAACTTCATCATCACCTGTGCACTGTGGCCAGGTTGGTGCTGCCAGCGTTTGAAGGCAAGACCTTAGACCACTAAGTGACCAGCACCTGGCTGGCAGTGGCACCTGCCGTAAATAATCAATCAGCAGCACACCCCCATCTGAGCTGGGAAAGGATGTGAGGGTGCAGCACATTGGCATTCGGAAAATAAAATGTCAAAAAAGGTAACATAATGTAAATAACATCATTGGAGGCACTGTTTGGCACCAGGGGCGTAGCCAGGATTGTCTAACAAGTGGGGCCTGAAGCTAATTTAGTTGGGCCCAGCGCACAGACATTAACATCTGTAAAGGCCCACACAGTGCTGCTTTGTGGGCATTTACAGATTTTGGGTGGGCCTTGCCCTCTCAGGCCCTACCCGGTCTATATCAGGCACTTGGCTGATTTCAAAAGACAATTCACTCATAGAGTGTACACCCGGTGAGTGCTGAGAGAGCTGCTGTGCAAACATTTTAAATGGGATCGATGGTGGAAACCTGCCTGCTGTGCAGTCAGTGTGCATCCCAGAAATGCTGGTACTGTACAAAAGGACCACTGGACGAGTTTAAGAAGACATACATATTGCAAAACTGGAGATATGAGAGCGGGACCACCACCACCTGCCATTATTTCCCAGCCACCGCGTGGTGCCTAGTTTTTAAATATCGGATTTGGTAGTGGTATATGTGGTGTATGCTGGCCAGGTGCCAGCAAGGTCAGCTGTGGCCCAGCGCCAGCCAGGGTATGGGCTGGGCAGCCTGCTGGTTGGGTCTGGCTGCTGGCCGCTGGCACTGGGCCTGGCCTTGGCAGCCCTGGCCTGCTGCTGCCTGCTGGGTGCAGTTGTTTACAGTCAGCTAGCTGACAGACACCTCACCGATTGCCCCCCCCCCCCCCCCCGGGCCGGAGTGAGCAGGGGTGAAAATGCTCTGGTAGTGAATTATATTTGCTCTACTGACACTCCTCTTCTGGCACTCTTAGATGTATTAATGCATGAACAGTTTAAGGTGCCAAGCTCCATGACGGGTGTCGAAGGGTTGGTGCTTGGTGCTTAGGACCCAGCGAGGTTAACCCGCTCTGTGTAAAGCTGAGAAGGAGGAGTTTATCAATGGGGGTTGCGTATACAGTGAACATATGCCCGCTTTGGACACATATGTGGAGTTCTGCATGCAACACTAAGGAAGTACAATAAAGTCAATTTGTACCCACACATGTTTCATGGTTTTCCAACTAATTACACCATCAATCTGCTGCCCTTGGGCAGAATATAGGAATGCTGAACACTTCAAACCATATTATTCATTGGATCACTTCAGGACTGATGATGATTACAGCTGAACATGTTGATCCTTTTGAAAAGGAACCAATACTATACAAAGTGTGAGTCAGTGACATGGGCCCAGATATGGCCTCATGTTTAGACTACATATAGCACAGGGATCCGCCATGGCAATCAGGGCAGTGGAAATTCACCTACACTTTATTAGATATCTGCCCTTAAATAAATGTACCAACATTTTAAAATACAAGCAATGTCTTACCAAACTATATGTTTAATGAAAGAAACCTTTGGGGGAGGAATGATGCTGCCTGGGAGTAAAGAATGCAATAATCAGGCCCTGTGTTTTTGGCTAGATTTAACAAAGTAAGGTTCAGGCTATAAACCGGGGCGTGAACATCCTCCTAACACTCAGAAAACTAGGCTTTTAAAATTGGATGATTCGCACTTTCAGCCGGTGTGCAGCCAATGGAGCAGCAGCTGAGCAGGCAGGCTGCACGGGTGGGCTGTGTGGACGACACGCGCCATTGCCGGGTTGACTCTTGCAGCAAAACTTTACACTTATCTTCTACATTCTTGACTTGTCTCTCTCTGGTGACTGGTCGGGTCACACACTTTCCACTGTAGTCTAAACTCTGTCTCCGATGCAATGATGCTGGATGGGCAGCAGCAGGGGTCGGGGGAACAGTGGCACAAAAGGAAGGACTCGTCATCATGCGCTGTAGGACAAAACTCTGGCAGGAGCCTCAGGAGGGGTAAGGGATGCCCAGGTTGCAGCGAGCAACAGGCTAGCAGTCTCTGTGAACGGCGGCACGTTGGACTCGCCTCAGAGGAGGCAGGCACTGACTGCAGGCTGGCAGTGCTGCACCTGAGCTGGCAGTGTGGCTGAGGCTCATAGAGATGGTGGTGTGTGGCATGCCATGCGTCCTGTGTGTGCACTTTGTGGACTGCAGACTGCTGGAGGACTAACCAGCTCGCAGGCACTTGTTTGTTTCTGATGATCGGATTGCTACATTTATAGCAAAGGGGCCTGCCTGGCAGACCTGGCTGTGTCTGTCAGCTCCAAATAGTCTGTCTGTGTCGAGTGGCCCGGGGACAGGGAAATCAAAAATTGCATAGTGTGACTGTGACACAGTGTGTTGTTATTGCACCAAAGTGTGATTTTTGCACGAAGGATCGTTCCACCACTGGCACTGGAGCATCATTAGGCAGGCCAGGATGGCTGGCGGCCTGAGGCAATGCAGCATGATCAGCTCAGTGCCAGCAGTGTGTCAACATTTCTCACCATAGTGCCATTTTCCATTTGCATGAGCAGCAGAGCAATGCCAATGATTCATTGAATGAGCTGAGAGAGCATGATAAGGCTGGCTCCAGCCACCCAGCCTACCTGCAGGCAATGCATGCAAATTGCAATGTATGTGGCACTGGGATACAGCACACCTGCACACTCCCACGGTCCACCACCACCAACCATTGCATTCCATTCATAATATTAGCACCTGCATGATAATGATACCCATCCTCCTCCGTTTGCAAAGGGAAGGGGATGTCATTTCCAGGCAAGGTAAAGTGTGGGGTGGTGGAGCGAGTGAGCGGAAACTAACTGAACTGAACTTCAATAGGGCAGGCCACCACCCGCGTACCTGGCCCTGAAGGTGTCCAGTCAACTCGTCGAAAAAAAACTGGTCGACTGCAATTTGGTCGACGCAATTTGGTCGAAAACCAAATGGTCGAATTTTTTTTTTTATTTATATATTTATTTTTCGGGTTTTCGTTTAGTTAAAAAAGGGGTTTTTAGAGAAAAAAAGGGGGTTGGGGGGGACCCCCCCCCAAAAAAAAAAAAAAAAGGGTTAAAATAAAAAAAAAAAAAATTCGACCATTTGGTTTTCGACCAAATTGGTTCGACCATTTGTCTGGTCGACCAATTTTTTTCGACGAAATGTCTGGCAACCGGCCCTGAAGTCAAGTGTTCAGCTCACAGTTCATATATCTCTGCAAACGTGAAGTCCCCACCACTCCCCCAGTTGAACTGTAGCTCACTGCTGCCTGCCCTGCGACCTGCCTGCCCAGCAGCAGCCCAAGATGAGTGAGATCATGATTGTGAATGATGAATCCAGTCCCAACCCTACACGCCCAGACTTGACTTTCTGTTATATAATACAGCCCAAAAACAGCACCCATCCCTAAAATGATGTGCTATTTTTTCATCCATGATCCAAGGTTAACTAAAGCACTTTTCATTGTACTGCTCATTATGTCATGTCATCCTGTTTAAAGCCATCACGCACTGTCTCACTGCGCACACACACTGTCTGTGCTGCTGCTGCAGAGTAATTTATGATTCATTCATTCATGTACACTACAGGCACAAGCAGATAATGGGCCTCATTACGACCCAGGCGGTAAGTTACCGCCTGGGTCGTACCTTTACCACCATGGCGTAAACTACGTTTACGCCATGGTGGTTGGCGGACTTACCGCCCCATTCCGAGGTTGGCGGGGCGGTAAGTCCCCAATCCCCATTTACCCTTCCCCATTCCCATTTTTGCCCCATAGGGCATAATGGGAGTGGGGAAGGCGTTAATTACGCCACCGTAAATTACGGTGGCGTAATTAACAACATGGTCCCTTAGCGCCATGGATTTGAACACCTGCTAAAAGCAGGTGTTAAATCCTCCATGGCGCTAAGGGACCTCGGAATCAGGCGGTAAGGGTCGGCGCTGTTTACGCTGCCGTAAACCCCTTACCGCCTGGGTCCTAATGAGGCCCTATGCCTTTTTGCAGATACATGTTTGTCAATGCTTAACTGAAACCGAGTTGACTCAACCAGCCTCCTACTCTTCATCTTGTTGTCATTTTTTTTCGATTTGTACAGTATAATGTAAATAATGTTGTATGCATTGCAGCAGTTACTAGTTGCAGAGTGCAGACTCTGTCCAGGAATGAGTAAGTATAGTGGTAAGTATAGTTATGTGAGTGCATGTGGGCACCGATGGTGGCGCACGTGGCTGGCTGCATTTGCCATTAAAATGGCAGCCCAGAGCCCACCATCCCAACGGGCGCAAGGGGGGTCCCCCTCGCTCCACCACTGTGATTTTCACAAACATGTTGCCACATCAGTGACAATAGTTTGTGAAATTCACAACACGGTTGTGGTCCTGATAACATGCCAGAGAGACGTCACCTGGCTGCATGGACATTCATGATCAACAAACATGTCCAAAACAGAGTGACAAACTTTTAATTAGTTTGCAAAAGTCAGAGTGCGGCTGCGTTTATCACAGCACACCAGCATGATGTCAGCCAGGTGCGCTAATGATCATGAATGCTGTGACGTGATTATGGACTGCAGCCACTTGTGAACGTCATGATTTGACCACACCCATGCAGTGTGATAAATTGTCCGTGGTTGATATCTGTGCTTTGCAGACATCTTAAAATCCAATTTCTGGCCATTCTACCAACCCTCAAGTTATAACTTTACCCTTCAACAACTGCTACTAACATTCTTTGTTGTTCTCTGAACTTTTTAGTACTTTAAACGCCCTTTCTTGGCCTCCAAAGTTTGGAGACAGGGCGAAAGTCTGCAGCCTGTTCCTCCAAAGGACCCACCCATTTCTTATAGTCATTCTCAATCTGGCAGAGGACAGGAGAAGACTTACTTTTGGGAACTGTGCTATGAACTGCAAACCTTTGCAAATGGTATCTATATTGGCTATTCCTCCACCTGTGGGGTGACCACCACAACCACCAGGACGACCTGGAAAAGGGAACAGGGTCACTGCAGCAGATGAGCTGCAGAAGGAAGAGGAGAATGAGGATGCAGTAGAAGAGGTACCTTTTACGTCTGGTGGTCAAAGAGAGTCCTCAGTGTGGAGAATTCTTACCACATTTGGGGGTGTGCCAAAGACTCAGGCTGTACTTGCAAGCTGCACTGAGAGTAGAGACACACGCAGGCATGACCATAACGGGCAGTACTCCTTCGGAACCACCTCCATGTGCCGCCACACCCAGACTTTCCAACCAACAGTCCTTAGAAAGGCAATTCCTTTCATGGAACACAGACGCACCTAACCTACTGCACCCTCATCTTCCACTCCTGTTACCACTCATTCCACATCAGTCGGCAGAGGATTCCACCTGTTGTATCACAAGCCATACAGGAGGCAGTTGACCAATACCTTCAATGGACAACTCTATTATGTGTGTACTGTGATACACTAATCTGCAAGGGGGAGGAATTCTGTAGCACCTTTGAGGCTGGTGTTAAAGCCCATGAAAATAATTGTTTCCTGCCCTAGTTTTTATATCAAGTGCTCAACATCTTAGCTTGTCCACTTGTCCCACCTTTAGTAAAGTTCATGCCCCTCCCCACCTTCCCGCCTTCCTTCCCGCCCTTTCTCTGCCAGAAAATAAAATAAACAAAAAATCTAAAAAAGCTAAAAAAAATAGGTTCCATGGGGAACCGCATTTCAAAGTCTAAAAATAGAATATTTAAAAAAGTTTGTATAGTAAAAGATACTTAGGGCTCCATCTACTTTAAATTGAGACAAGAAGCAGGTAAACTCCATATGACTCGCCAACAGTTCCACCAGCATTGGAATCAATGCCAGTGAAAATACTGGAGCATTTGTATCGCACAGAGCAAAAAAGAGCAAAAAGGGTGACAGAAATAAAGACATAGGGGCCAATTCATAGAATTCGGCGCACAAGTGGCGCACGCGGCTGGCGCACAGTGTGCGCGTGCGGTAGTCTGCACCAGCCGCGTGCGCCGAAACACATTCAGGCGCACAGCGTATTCATGGATTCCAACATCCACAACCAGCCGTGGCGCACAGTGGCGCAGCGACCCTGCAGCAGCGTCAGTTACGCCCCCAAGAACGCCCCTCGCGCAGGGAAAAGCCATCAAAATCCCCAATCCAGCGCAAAGGGCAGCAGCAAACGCAGAGCGGGGAGCGTGTATTTCAGGGGTGTGCGGGTGTACCCACACGCGATAGGCCTGGGTACGTGTATTACAGGGGTGCGCGAGAAATTCTACACGTGATTGTCCTGGGTACGTGGATTTCAGGGGTGCGCGAGAAATTCTACACGCGATTGACCTGGGTACGTGTATTACAGGGGTGCGCGAGAAATTCTACACGCGATTGGCCTGGTTACGTGTATTACAGGGGTGCGCGAGAAAATCTACACGCGATTGGGCTGGGTACGTGGATTTCAGAGGTGCGCGAGAAATTCTACATGCGATTGGCCTGGGTACGTGGATTTCAGGGGTGCGCGAGAAAATCTACACGCGATTGGCCTGGGTACGTGGATTTCAGGGGTGCGCGAGAAAATCTACACGCGATTGGCCTGGGTACGTGTATTACAGGGGTGCGCGAGAAATTCTACATGCGATTGGCCTGGTTACGTGTATTACAGGGGTGCGCGAGAAAATCTACACGCGATTGGGCTGGGTACGTGGATTTCAGGGGTGCGCGAGAAATTCTACACGCTATTGGCCTGGGTACGTGGATTTCAGGGGTGCGCGAGAAAATCTACACGCGATTGGCCTGGGTACGTGGATTTCAGGGGTGCACGAGAAAATCTACACGCGATTGGCCTGGGTACGTGTATTCCGGGGGTGCGCGAGAAATTCTACACGCGATTGGCCTGGGTAAGTGTATTACAGGGGTGCGCGAGAAATCCTACACGCGATTGGGCCTGTGCGAGTGGGGCAGTGTATTACGTGGGTGTGCGGGAAGTTGAAGAGGTGAATTGCCAGTGTGGGTCCTCCCAGGTCTCCCCTCTACCCCCTCCACGACCTCTGCAGGCAGCCCACACCACAGGGGACTACCCTGCACCCCTGGTCATGTCCCGCAGGCAGCCCATCCACCATGGGCATGCCCCTCAGCCAAGCCACATGTCCCCTTGCACCCCCACCCCCCAGCACTGTGGGGCACCTGCCAGCAGGCCCCCAACCATGTCCCCTTGCACCCCCACCCCCCAGCACTGTGGGGCACCTGCCAGCAGGCCCCCAACCATGTCCCACTCATGTCCCCCTGCACCCCCACCCCCCAGCAGGCCCCCACTCATGTCCCCCTGCACCCCCACCCCCCAGCACTGTGGGGCACCTGCCAGCAGGCCCCCAACCATGTCCCACTCATGTCCCCCTGCACCCCCACCCCCCAGCACTGTGGGGCACCTGCCAGCAGGCCCCCAACCATGTCCCACTCATGTCCCCCTGCACCCCCACCCCCCAGCAGGCCCCCACTCATGTCCCCTTGCACCCCCACCCCCCAGCAGGCCCCCACTCATGTCCCCTTGCCCCCCCAACCCCCAGCACTGTGGGGCACCTGCCAGCAGGCCCCCAACCATGTCCCACTCATGTCCCCCTGCACCCCCACCCCCCAGCACTGTGGGGCACCTGCCAGCAGGCCCCCAACCATGTCCCACTCATGTCCCCCTGCACCCCCACCCCCAGCACTGTGGGGCACCTGCCAGCAGGCCCCCAACCATGTCCCACTCATGTCCCCCTGCACCCCCACCCCCCAGCACTGTGGGGCACCTGCCAGCAGGCCCCCAACCATGTCCCACTCATGTCCCCCTGCACCCGCACCCCCCAGCACTGTGGGGCACCTGCCAGCAGGCCCCCAACCATGTCCCATTCATGTCCCCCTGCACCCCCACCCCCCAGCACTGTGGGGCACCTGCCAGCATGCCCCCAACCATGTCCCACTCATGTCCCCCTGCACCCCCACCCCCCAGCAGGCCCCCACTCATGTCCCCCTGCACCCCCACCCCCCAGCACTGTGGGGCACCTGCCAGCAGGCCCCCAACCATGTCCCACTCATGTCCCCCTGCCCCCAGGTCCTGCCAAAAGGCAATCATGGCAGTAATGGCCAGCATACCCAGCACAAACACCCAGCCAAGGATTGCATCCACCCACATAGTAGATGCAATTACATGATACAACCCCAATGGCAAGTATGTAAATGAACACATGTCCGTCACACACACATACACAATGGGTGCAAGTGAATGTCAAAACCCATATCATGACATGCATGAAACCAATGAGAAAATACCACAAATGTAAGTAATAAATATATGTATTAAAGATGAAAATGAAGTAAAGAAATAAAACACACAACAATGGAGATGACAAAACAAATGGTCCATGTCCGAGAACTAATAGAAAAATTCAAAAAACAAAGGAATCCAAAAACTAATGTAGTCCAAAGAAAAATAATGGGGGGAAAAAATAAGGAAAAACCATTGCCTCATGGTGAACAGAAATATAAATCCAACAAATGTTTTCCAAACATCAAACTATGTACAAGAATATCCCAGGGTCCATGAGCCCAACACCTTAAATGAAACCTACTACTACTAACTAATGAAAAAAATATATACAGAAAAGTGGCCATTGTCCGAGCGGTCCAAAAAAAACTTAAAAAATAAAGGAAACCTAACACTAACTAACTAAAGAACTATATACAATGGCAGCGGGCAAGTCCTGCGGCTCACTCTGTGATGTTGCCGGCCAGGGCATCATCGAACTCCAAGTCGATGTCCCGGAGGCGGGACTCTGTCCTGGCCCCGAGGTCTCGCAGGGACAACCCCATGTCCACCTCAAACTCCCTGCGAGCTTCCTCGAGGCACTCAGCCCGCCTCAACGCCCGACGCATGGAGAACTCCGCCCTGACCATGGTGAGCCGCTCCTCTTCCGCCAGCTGCCGCTCCGCACCTATCCGCTGGACCAACTGCTCCCACACGGAAGACACTGCCATCCCAGGGTTATCCTGCCCTCCGGCCGATGCCTGCCCCTCTGATCTTGATGGCCCCGAGCCATGATGCCTCCCACGTCGAGCCTGCTGCTGCCTCCGACGCCACTGCCTCTGCCAGCACGACGGCATCCAGGCTGATGGAATCCACCGATGCCGTCGTGCACGTGCCCTGCCAGATGATGCCGGCACATCCTCCATCTGCAGGGGGACAGTTGCTGGTGTGTCCACCCCTGCTGGACCTTCGACTCCCGACTGTGGCAGGGATGGGGTCCCCACCGAGCTGGCTGCGTTGGTCGGGGCAGGTCCACAGGGGGCCCTGGTGGCATCTGGGCCGGAAGACGGCATGGAGCACGACTGGCGCATAGCCCCCACAGAGGAGGAGAGGGTCGCCAGAAGGCCACACACATGTAGGAAACCCCCGACCATGGCGGCTCCCAAATGGTTCACGTACGCACGGTGCTCTTCGTGATGATGTGCATGCTCCTCCCGGGAAGCATGCACCTCATCACGAATGCCAGCCGTGCGCAACGCGACACCAATCAGGACCCTCTCCACACGGCCAGGGGTCCCCTCGTCCGCAGGTAGAGGAGTGTCAGATGACATGGACATCTCCCCTACCTGCGGACGGGCCTGGGATGCGGCATCCCTGCTGGTGCATGGTGGTGCAGTCACAGTGTCAGGGACAGTGACATGCACAGGCACCTCCACGGCGACCTGTGCTGCCTCCTGCCCCTGGCCCTGGACTGCACCACTTGCACCAGCGGGGATGCCCCCACCAGGCCCCATGTGTGGCTCAGTAGCGGCCTCCTCCCCCTCTGTGGAAACCACCAACCTGGATGTCTCCACGCCGTCTTCCGCCGGTGCAAGCCCCTGTGGGGGCTCACCCACCCCTTCCGCTGCAACCGTGGCGGCATCCCCGTCGCTCTGCTCCACAGCGCCTTCTCCGCCCTCTTCTTCACTTGCCACTGTGTAGAGGGAGACATAGAACACAAGCATCAGGGTACTGTACAATGGTCCCCTAGACAGGAAGCAACAGCAGATGAGTGGCACTGTCATACATCACTTCCATCATGTCCCTCCACAACACATGGGTCAGTGCAGGCAAAACACATACAGTAACAGGCATGGCGCAGGCCATGGACATTGGCATACATGACCAAGGGCCTCATGATTCATACAATGTTGGTTTCAAACTCACATGCATCATGGGTCTTTCCATCACATGCACACACCTCACCGTAGTTCCATCCATCTGGCCTCGTGCACCACAGACGCAGTGGATACAAGGATGACTAGGCTGCATCAGTGAATCTGAACATTGTCACAGACATGTGTCATGCATCCATGGCGGTGACAAGTCACAGACACGCAGGTCAGACACACACACATGGACACCATACGTGTACATGGGACCAGCACCCATCCCTCACCCCCACCCATGTCCAGGAACAGATACTGCCATGCTTCCATGTGTCCATTCCGCACAGAGCCCCCCATGTTGCAATAGAACACATCACTGTACTCACATGCCTGACCATGATGTCCCTGCACACACACATACGTACATGGTCTATGTCAGACATAAAGGCAGGTATCAGACAACCAGCACACTGCAACATGCCCTGTCTCACACAGCAATGCTTGGCCACTTACCGGCCAACTCCAGATGGGTCTGCCTCCGAAGGATCTGGGCGTGGAGCGCTGGGTCTACGCATTCCAGGACCCTCATCTGGATGTCACTCAGGCGTGCCCGGCCCCCCTCCGCGAGGCGCCGGGCCTTATTGAGGGTCCTGGACCTCAAGTCCTCCCAGCGCTTCTTGATGTGCTTGATGTCGCGGGTTGCCACCCCCTCCGCGTTGATGGCAACCACTACATCGTCCCAGATCCTCTCCCGTCCTTCCTTGTTGGCGCGTGGTCTTCCGAAGAGGGCATCATAATGCCCCAGGACATGCTCCACCAGGACACCAACTTCCTTCTCACTGAAGCTGGTGGCCCTCTGCCTCTCTGGCTGGGGGTCGCCACTGGTCTCAGATGGTGCTTGCCCCGACATGGCGACCCCCGAGGCAGGCGTGGGTGGGCAACTGGGTCCTGGGGCTGGGCTGTGGAGCGATGGTATCCCAGTCGGGAGTCTACTGTTCCAGCAGGGGTGGACACAGCAACTGGACCCCTGCAGATGGCTGATGTGCAGGCACCAAATGGCAGGGCACGGTGGCAGCAGGCAGGCAGGCAGGCAGGCAGCAGCAGATGGCACGTGGGAGGCTGCTCGGGGCACTGGGGGGCAGTGATTCGGCCTTCTGGGCAGGAGCGTGGTCTTCCGTGTGTATTCGCGTGGCCAGCTTGATACGGAGTGATTTGGCACGTGAAAAATCTGCACGTCAGCGTGTAATTCGAGGAAAGGCCCTTAGCGCGTAAGCGCGTCTGCATGCATACGCATTTTCATTGGACCAAAGGCCCTCAGCGCGTGAGCGCGTCTGTGACGTGACGTGCGAGGGTGTATCCCTCATTGCACGTGATGACAGAACACACGTGGATTTCAACCAATCGCGTGTGAAAGTTCACGGCACCCCGGAACACACGTACCCAGGCTAATCGCGTGTAGAATTTCTCGCGCACCCCTGTAATACACGTACCCAGCCCAATCGCGTGTGGAACAACCCGCGCACCCGGAAACACACGTACCCAGCCCAATCGCGTGTAGATTTTCTCGCGCACCCCTGTAATACATGTAACCAGGCCAATCGCGTGTAGAATTTCTCGCGCACCCCTGTAATACACGTACCCAGCCCAATCGCGTGTAGATTTTCTCGCGCACCCCTGTAATACACGTACCCAGCCCAATCGCGTGTAGATTTTCTCGCGCACCCCTGTAATACACGTACCCAGCCCAATCGCGTGTACGCTCGCTCCCCTCCAATCACACGCGATGACACCCGAATACGGGAAACACGTGCACGGCAAAAGACGTGCACAGGCGTCAATGAGTCCGCCCACACGGAGGCGTCCCGCGGACAGCATAAAAGTGCGCGCAAACAACAAACGCGTATATACAGCGACGATGAATGCCCCATTTGTTGCTGCACTGATCGTGGGACACCGCAGGAGGAGGAGAATAGCCAGGGCACGCATTTTTGCACCACGGACAAGCCTTTTTGGGATGCCTGACGACCAGGTCTACGGCAGGTATAGGTTTCCACCCCATATCATCCTAGACCTGGTCAGGGAGTGGGAAGATGACCTCACATCCCCCACCCTTTGCTCCCAAGCATTGAGCCCCTTGGAGAAGCTGCTCAATGTCTTGCATTTTTTGGCCACTGGGTCGTTTCAGCGGACCACTGCCATAGTGGGGGGGGTCTCACAGGCCACGCAGTCACGCTGCCAACACCAGGTACTGGCAATCATGACAGCGCACCCCTCAGTCCGCAGGCACATATACATGCCCAAAACACCCGCAGAAAGGCAGGCCGTTGTCCTGGATTTTTACAGGGTGGCACACTTCCCCAAAGTGCTCGGTGCCATAGATTGCACCCATGTGGCCCTACGTCCACCTAGGGCCACTGAGCACATCTACCGAAACCGCAAGCACTGGCATTCCATCAATGTACAGGTGGTATGCGATGCAAAGGGAATCATCACCTCTGTCTATGCAAACTACCCTGGCTCCACCCATGACAGTTTCATATACAGAATGTCCGCCCTGAGCCGGGCCCTGGAAGCTGGGCAGCATGGTGACACATGGCTCCTAGGTCAGTACAAATGCCCTTGCACATGCATGCAAGTCACACACAGACAAATATCCCAACCCTAATAATCTCAATTATTATCACCTCCCCAGGGGACAGTGCCTACCCTCTGAGCAAACACATGATGACGCCAATCCGGAACCCCACCACACCACCCCAGGTAAGATACAACACCGCCCATATTGCAACCAGGGGCATAGTGGAGCGCACATTCGGAGTGCTCAAGTCACGTTTCCGCTCCCTTGACCGCTCTGGTGGGCAACTACTCTATGCACCACCAGTAGTGTGCAGGATCATTGTGGCAGCATGTGTCCTGCACAATGTTGCAACACGGCAGGGCGTCCCGGTGGACATGGTGGTGCCCCCACATCCCCAACCACAGGCACAGGCGCTGCCCATGGGAGGGGACAGGGCACGTGGCGAGGAAGCCCGGACCCAGCTTGTGGCCACATTTTTCACCTAAACTCCCACCCCTGCGGAGTGCACACAGGCCTGGCACATACCAGGTGACAATCGATGATGACAAAGTGACAGTCAACTGTCACAACCCTACCACCCTGAGATAGTTGCCATGGAAGTGCCACATTGTCTGCATCCCTAGCTACTTAAACACAAGCTATCCTGTGCAACCAAAATGCACACATATGACATGTGACATGACATGGGCCATACACAAGTATTCCAAGGCGCAATGAGGCGGGGGGGGGATCAAGGGAACACAGAGAACGGTACTACTAGGCCAGGTGTCATTGAGATTGTGCAAGTGCAGGGGTAGGGGGAAGGGAAAAGTGCAAGGGGAAGGGTGGGGGGGAGTCCAGTACAGGGGAAGTAGGCCAAAAAAATAATACATAGGTCGCCTGGTGGCAACTGCAAAGGTAAGTGCAGACAAGTGCTGGGAAGGGAAGGCTGTAGGGATAGAGAGACAGTACTGCAGTGCAGGGGTTGCCAGGGTGGCAGTGCAAGTGGACAGTGGCTGGGCCAGGGACCGAGGTTGGTGAGAGTGTCCCAGTAGCAGCTCCTGTGCAGTACCAGTGAAGAATTCTGCAAGGGAGAGGCAGAGAGTAAGCAGAAGCAAAGAGGAAGGTCTTGAGGTGCTTCCAGAACTGGAGATGGTTCCCCTCAAGTTCAAGTCAGGCAGGAAGTCTGTTCCAGGGGGAGGGCCCTGCTGCGGAGAGAAACCTACCCCCAGCTAGTTGCTCTGAGAAGCGGATGACCTGGACATGCAAGGTGTGCATCACACACACCTGCAAAACAGGCCATGGCCATCACTGTCATGTCAGTCAAACCCTCCCAAACATCAACATGACATGGCAAGCAATACCCATACACCGACGCAGTAACGATAAGGTACACATTGCCATGTCCTAAATGTACAGTGGCATCGGACAATGATGCCTGACCCGGAATCAGATGAAATGACAGACCAACAAAATGTCCCACCCAAAATAAGTTGTTTCCAAATGCATTGCAACAGTCGTAGACGTAACATCACAATGAATGCCTGTCTATATGCACATTATGCATTGCAAAATCAACACTGCAGCTCATGTGTGCAGTGTCCCACTCCTGCATCACACTGCTCAGCGCACAGCACAGTGAACAGCCATTGCGTGTGATGCACACCCTGAGCATCACATCTAAGTGACAGACTACATCAAACATCAAATTAGGCATGTACTGGAACCATAATCGGTCACAGAACATGTGCTGCCGGGACACAGTGGGCACCAGAAGGCAAACAGTGTACACGTGGATATGCAAGGGTAGGAGTACATGGAGTGCATCCGAGTGCAAGTGTGTGGTTCTGCAGGGACATACACTCCACATATGCATGTGCACTCAAGTGACCATCAGTGTTCCCTACACATCACATGTGAACATCCACCATGTGTACACCCCAGCATGTCAAACCACAACTATCCCCTCGCACCTGAAAGGAAAACACAACACATGAACAGGCATTGATCAGCAGAACACAACATGTACATAGGACAACAACATTACAATGTCAGAGTTCCCATCACACTGCAGGGCAATGCAACTATCAACAACAACCCCCCGCTCCCGCGCAAATGACCATGGCCCACTGAACAACTGCACCTGGGTCATGGAGCCTCCAACCCTCATTTCCACCTGGCCACAGGATCACCTTTACCCTTCGTGTCCATCTCCCACCTTGTGTGTAAAAAGATGCCTAAACCCTCAGAATCCACACTCATTTCCAAAATCACAAAATCCAAGGCATGAAAACGAACCCAAACACCCTCCAGTAGATGACTTGACGTAGCAGTACCTCACAAACGCCAAGTACTACCACAATGATGCAACAACCAAGGTAGCACAGCAGGACAATGTCATGACAGGATGTGAGACATGTGTGGTACATGACATAGGATGATGCACCATGAATGGATGTGTACTGTTACAGGTCCCCTGTACAGGCGCGGGAGTCTCATGAAACAACCACCCACACCATGTCCCGGGTGCCTGCAAGGTCAAACTCACACAGGCCCCTGAGATCATGGTGGGGAATGAGGTTCAGGGATATGCAGTCGGGACAGGTGTAGACACACTGGATGACTGGAATGAGTGGCAGGTGAGGGGAGGAGGAATGACACATGAAACTAGGGAATGCACGAAAATGTACAACCTGCATGAACACATACACAATCCAAACAAACTTGGACATCATTGTCATGGCCTTCTGTAGTCCAGGCTCAGGAGTGGTACGAACCAACCACCCCCTCTAGGGTTTTGGCGCCTGCAAGTTCGGGGCTTACACAGGCATCCGCAACCCCAGTGGGGAAAGAGGGTCAGGGAACGTTGCTTGGATAGGCACGGGAAGCAGGAACACCGGGTAGAGGGCACAGGTTTCATAATTGCATAGGATCACGGGTGATTAGGGAAAAAAACATACCAAATCGGACCACACATACATCCATGCATCAGTACACTCCACAGCAAGCCTATGCAGGGCAGTTTGTAAGGAAAACAACAAGACACTTAGCTCTGGTTTTGAGTGCTGGCCTCCTGCCTGCGCACTCTCAGGCGGTTACAGGAGCACTGCAATGCTGCAAAGAGAGACACAGTCAACAACCTGTATGTGCCAATTACACTAAAACACAACACAAAACATGCCCCATAGCAACAAACTACTCTACAAACAGACAATCAGTGCTCGATGCTTTGTAACCATATATAACATCACCCCTGTGACGGGTCATGCACAGTCAATGCAGTAAGTCAGGCGCTGGTGGGTGCGTGGCAAATGGAACACCAATGTGTCACAATTCACACAACATGCAATGTTCCCTGGGTAAGCAGACAGACCCATATGGCAAGCCATGACTACAGAGCAAGTTGCGTACCACCATGACCAAAACAAAGTTGGCAGTGCATTTATCATGAAGTACGTGGAATAGACATGCACTGCACCCAAGTATGTCCCTTGCTGTATGTCCCTGTGAGCTGCCCCTTTCCATGTCTCGGAAGGCTACATGGTTGATACAAGTGCCTCAATGAACCTTGTTGTACCGCAGGGTATGTGCCACTGCCCCTGCATGTGTCCCAGACAACCCTACTATCAACAGCCATCAGTCCACAAACACATCTGAGCTGCATTGTGTGCTTCAACACCAATATTCGTCTAAGCTCACCCTCAGTGCTGTGACTAAGCCCCCATGTGCAAGTCGCCTGGTGCAAGCTTTGCTGTGTCGTGGCCCCCCTGTGCTGCTCACCTTGCCTGGAGTTCCTTGGAACATGTCAGCAGTTCTAGGATGTGGGTCTGCAATCACTGTGGCTCTGCTCGTGCACACATGTGCATGTGGGCACCAACAAACGGGTCAGGAATTCTGTCATCCAATGGGCCATGTCTGCTGGCAAAGGTGCTCTGGTGCCTCATCCCCCTGCAGAAAGTGCATGAAACAAATGATTAATGCATCAAAGTGATCTGTGTGTGTCTCATCAGGCATCTCATTACTTGACCATGTCAGAGAGTCACATCACAAATCACACCATCAGCCCGTCTTTGACTTCCAAAGTGTGGAACACTATCTACAGCATGAATTGCAACAGGCACGTGTACAGGAAAGATATGAGACATAATACACAATGCATAGCAATCAATGTCCACATTAATCATGACACACCCCATCTAGCAAAAGCTGAACAGTGGACAATTACACCCAAATCATCCCCACTAGGGGTGTCAACACAAGTCACAAAGCACCAGACATGCCACAGATATGACAGTCCAAAGCCCTTGTGTAAAATTCTGTAACACCGAACCATCCTTGCGAGCCCATGGATAAGGGAGGCAGGAGTGGCATATGTGAGTCAAGGAACCCAAGCAGCAAACACATACACAAGACAACCATGAAGGGCCCAGCTGGAACAGACAGTGGATGCCTTCAAAAACCACAAGGCACCGCACTGTCACATGAAAGCACAATAGACTACAAATTTTAAACTAACTCAACTATTAACTAATTACACTAACTATGAAAAACCTACATTACCTATTTAAACTAACTATCAAACAGAAACTTAACTAACTAAACTAAAAGAAAAATCAAAAATGGCCACATACGACCCGGGGGGGAGGGGAGGCACCCAGGAGGGGGGACGTACAGGGTGCTGCTCAACATCCACATGCGATGATGCTGAGCCAAAAAAAAATACCTCCATGGGCTCAACGCCTGCACAGCACGACCTATGTGGGAGATAGTTGGTCGTCCGAGTCTGGCTCATCCTGGAAAGGAGGACGTGGCACAGTAGCCTGGCCACGCCTAGCCGCAGCTTGCCCCTCGTCGGCAGCAAGTCTGCCGGACAGGTGAGCCTGGTTCTGTGTGGCGATGTTACATAGGTCTGCATGCAGAACCTCACGTGATACACGTGCTTCCTCTTGCAAGGTAGCACGTGTAACACGGAGTTCCTCCTGCAAGGCCTGGCTGGACAACCGCTGCACCTCCCGGCAAGCCTGTAGCTCAGCCGAGATGGTGCGCTCAAGCTGTGCAAACCTCTCCTCTGCCTGCTGCCTCTGGGACATCATAAGGACACCCAGAGTGGATCTGTGGGAGGCATACTCCTCCCTCAGGGCATCCATGTGCGCCTCTGCGTGAGCAGCAATTGCTTGACGCAGAGACGACATTTCAGTCTGGCGTGCCCTGTCTGAGGCCGCCATGCCCAGCCTGAGCGAGCGGGCCGTGGACCGTGCCGCCTGCTGCTGGAGAAGCACCTGCCTAGCAGGGGGGAGCACAGATCGGGCCACACGCTCCATGCTGTCAGCGATGTTCTCCATTGCTGCCCCCTGCCGTTCGGAATTGGCAGTCATGTCTTGCTCCCACTCAGTATACAGCGGTTGCGCGTGGCGACCGCGTTGCCGGGCTTGACCCCTGCGGGACCCAAGGACCGGGGGTCCTCGCTGTGTTGGCACCGCCTGCGGCTGCACGACTACATGCCCCCGTCGACGTGATGTCCCAGGCACATCAGTGACTGGTGTGGAGGGTGACCCTGCGTCCCGATCCACCACGGGCGGAGGAACCAAGACTGTCTGATCCCTCAGTGCAGGTGTCGCAGACAGAGGAGTGTCCACATCAGAATCACTCACCCCTGACACATGGACTTGATGCTCATCCAACTCAACATGGACGTCAGAGTCGTCATCAAGGCTGGACTCATAGGCAGCCAGAGACAGGATGGACTGCAGCACTTGGGGGTTTTCGTGGCCTACCACCCCACGACCCCCACTAGTGCCGGGTTGATGTGGTCTTACCAACCCTGTGTCTGGCATGACAACACCATCCTCTGCATCCATTGCGTCATCACCTGAAAAATAGAGAGGAAAAGGTCACTACACATGTCAGAAGCACACAACACACACACACACACCGACAGCAAAGGCATCTGGCAGACATGTGACACACAACATATGACCTGGCATGCATGCTGGGTCTACTTTGATTAGCTACTGTGATCAGACCTGTTGAAAGGTGGCAGTTTGCATCGAAGTGGGTCTATGCAATGCTGAAAATGTGTACGCCACTCACTACCTACATGTACAAGCACTCCATGGTGTGTGCCAGGAAATGTGAAGGCAGTGCAATGTCAAATTCAGACATCACGTGCATTGTGTTTTCAATGTGTACCATGTCTAGCAGCCAAGCACCCCTCCACCCCAGTACCAAAGCAGGGATGCCTAGCATGGTATCAAAAGGCTGCCCATACACCTGTGTATTGACAAGCAGTGTTGACTGGCATCAACAGCTTAATGTGATTCAAATTACAACACTGCAAATGATGCTGGGACAGTGGGCAGGACACATGATGGAAGATCCGGAGGCCGGCCACGTGTGAAGAAGACACGCCAAGAGTTGGACAGAGTCATTGGCCATTGAACAGGCTGAGGCCTGTGAGCCACACAGATTGTCAGAGCCTAAACATGTGTGCAACGCAGGACTGAGCCACAGTTGACATGGGGAGTCCGATAATATGGCAGGCAATGTATGTAACCAAGGACTCATATTACAGTGATCATCCAGTCAAGGATACATAGGGGCATGCGTGCAATGCACATGGAGCATGAATGGGCACTCATGTCCCTGCGGGACATCTGACCCATGCACAGTACAAGTGGGATACCCTGCATCGAGTACTAAGGCTGTACCACACGGCATATGTCTGGCAGTTTCTGAGCTGCAAGTTAGCATCTACACAGGACACATGAACAAGAAACTACACATTGGCAAGAATGTAGCAGACCAGTGCAAAGGTGGAACTGGGGTGCAGAGTGGCGGAGGAGGGGCAAGGGAGCATGCCCACATGGAGTCCCGCATGCAGGCAGAGGAGACATGCATGACGGTAGCATTGCATTACTTACACATCAGAACCATGTACACGTCACATGTAGCAGCAATCATGCACAACACATCCCACAAGTGAAACACACACGTCCTCAACAACTACGCATCAACACTCACTGGACTGGGCATCAAAGTCCAGCATCTCTCCCACACCTTCGACCAATTCTGGTGGTATGAACTCCGCAACGAGAGCCTCATGCGGAGTGAGTTCTTCCTCCTCTGGTGCAGGCCCACCGCCAGTCACCAGAGTCAAGTTGTAATTTGAGGCACGCTTAGCCTTAGTGCTGCGCTTGATGTCATTCCAGCGCTTTTTGCACTCCTGCGCCGTGCGCACCTCATGGCCGAATGAACTGACATGTTCCGCAACATGCTTCCAGTGGGTGTCACGTTGGGCAGCCGTAGTCTGACTATTGGCACCCACTAGCATGTCACGGCTGTGTCCCCGCACGTAGTCCACGAGGAAGTCCAGTTTCTGCTTACAGAAAGGCTTCTTCCTCGACGTGCAGGAGGTCGTGGCTGTGTGTGGGGTCCCAGCCTGTGCTGCAGGTACAACCTTCCTCCTCTTGGACAGTGGCGCAGACCCTGGCTGGCTAATGCCGCCCTGACCAGTATGGCCAGTGGGTTCGGTGGATTGAGCCGAGGGAGTGGCAGGTGGAGGGATGACCAAAGGCCTGACTTGTGTCAGTGGCAGCTGGGTGCCCACTAATGGACCCTGCGCAGCAACATCAGCTGTGGCAGGGTCATTGACCGCAACGGTCCTGGTTGGCAGACTCACAAACGGGGTGCTGTTGGGTGCATCTGCCCCTGCACTTGCCAACACCCGGCTGTTCGGGGCAGCAGATGACATGACTGCCCCAGGGACACGTGTCTTGGTCTGAGCAGCCCGGCGTGCCCCTATGGTTTCCCCCCTGGCCTGTTGGAGATCTACCAAGGGCTCTTCAAGTGCCAACGCAGCCTGCGCTGGCAGACCCTGAGCCTGGGTGGCGGTGTCCACAGCTGCACCTGCAGCTACCGCTGCCCTTGGGCCCGTGGCAGTCAATGGAACGGACTGCCGGGTCATACGGGTGCCAGTGCCAGATGCAGGAGCTGCATCCCCCGGAACCACAAGGGGTGGTGGCATGGCTGCACCAACACATGGCACAACATTGTGCTCAAGTGGCGCACCCCTGCCTCTTCCCCCTCTGTGGCTGCCCTGGACACCCTGGAGTCCCCCTACTCCCTGGTCACCACAGCCACGTCCCCGACCACGCCCGCCACGAGGAGTACGCCCAGCTGAGGCGCCCCTCACCTTTGGTGGCCTCCCAACCATGGCACAGATGTAATAGTGCTGGCACAGATGGAGTGGTGCCAATGGGAGGTGTACAGCACAATTGACCTGGGCAATTGGGGTGAAGGGGGTGGGAAGCAAGATGTTAACAGCCCCCCTGCACCTGCAAGGCTGTATGTGACCCCGGTGATGTGGTGACGGGTCACGCAACGCTCATGCACCCCAAAACTGCAGTAAAACCGTGCACGCAACCCTGCAGCCTACGTGCGTGGATTTAACCTCCCGCAGTACGCGGTGGCACCCAGTAACACGAATAACGCGTACGCGTGGGACACGCAGGCTACGATGACATCGAAAATGGGTGCAATACACAGGGGCACCCGCAGTGGGAAGAGGAGCGTTTGCGACTCACCGTCTGACTAGCGCGATGCAGAAAAACACGCGTAGCCAATACCCCCGCCAAAAGAAGAGATACGTCCTTGAGAGCTGTGAAGTAGATGGCGCGCGAAACAACTGGAAGCAGCAACACACGTCGGTCTCCACGGAAGGCACGTACAGCGAACTGCTGGGCCCGCTCACCTTTAACCCGTGCTGAGGGAAACGCACGCGCGCGTCACGTCACATGCGGACGTGCAGTTTTTCATGCGATTACGCGCATTACACGCGGACGTGCAGTTTTTCACGCGTGATTACGCGCATTACACGCGGACGTGCAGTTTTCCACATGCGATTAGCCTGGGTACGTGTGTTTCCGGGTGCGCGGGTAGTTCCACACGCGATTAGCCTGGGTACGTGTGTTTCCGGGTGCGCGGGTAGTTCCACACGCGATTAGCCTGGGTACGTGTGTTTCCGGGTGCGCGGGTTGTTCCACACGCGATTGGGCTGGGTACGTGTATTAAAGGGGTGCGCGAGAAAATCTACACGCGATTGGGCTGGGTACGTGTATTACAGGAGTGCGCGAGAAAATCTACACGCGATTGGGCTGGGTACGTGTGTTTCCGGGTGCGCGGGTAGTTCCACACGCGATTAGCCTGGGTACGTGTGTTTCCGGGTGCGCGGGTTGTTCCACACACGATTGGGCTGGGTACGTGTATTACAGGGGTGCGCGAGAAATTCTACACGCGATTAGCCTGGGTACGTGTGTTCCGGGGTGCCGTGAACTTTCACACGCGATTGGTTGAAATCCACGTGTGTTCTGTCATCACGTGCAATGAGGGATACGCCCTCGCACGTCACGTCACAGACGCGCTCACGCGCTGAGGGCCTTTGGTCCAATGAAAATGCGTATGCGTGCAGACGCGCTTATGCGCTAAGGGCCTTTCCTCGAACTACACGCTGACGTGCAGATTTTTCACGTGCCAAATCACTCCGTATCAAGCTGGCCACGCGAATACACACGGAAGACCACGCTCCTGCCCAGAAGGCCGAATCACTGCCCCCCAGTGCCCCGAGCAGCCTCCCACGTGCCATCTGCTGCTGCCTGCCTGCCTGCTGCCACCGTGCCCTGCCATTTGGTGCCTGCACATCAGCCATCTGCAGGGGTCCAGTTGCTGTGTCCACACCTGCTGGAACAGTAGACTCCCGACTGGGATACCATCGCTCCACAGCCCAGCCCCAGGACCCAGTTGCCCACCCACGCCTGCCTCGGGGGTCGCCATGTCGGGGCAAGCACCATCTGAGACCAGTGGCGACCCCCAGCCAGAGAGGCAGAGGGCCACCAGCTTCAGTGAGAAGGAAGTTGGTGTCCTGGTGGAGCATGTCCTGGGGCATTATGATGCCCTCTTCGGAAGACCACGCGCCAACAAGGAAGGACGGGAGAGGATCTGGGACGATGTAGTGGTTGCCATCAAAGCGGAGGGGGTGGCAACCCGCGACATCAAGCACATCAAGAAGCGCTGGGAGGACTTGAGGGCCAGGACCCTCAATAAGGCCCGGCGCCTCGCGGAGGGGGGCCGGGCACGCCTGAGTGACATCCAGATGAGGGTCCTGGAACGCGTAGACCCAGCGCTCCACGCCCAGATCCTTCGGAGGCAGACCCATCTGGAGTTGGCCGGTAAGTGGCCAAGCATTGCTGTGTGAGACAGGGCATGTTGCAGTGTGCTGGTTGTCTGATACCTGCCTGTATGTGTGACATAGGCCATGTACGTATGTGTGTGTGCAGGGACATCATGGTCAGGCATGTGAGTACAGTGATGTGTTCTATTGCAACATGGGGGGCTCTGTGCGGAATGGACACATGGAAGCATGGCAGTCTCTGTTCCTGGACATGGGTGGGGGTGAGGGATGGGTGCTGGTCCCATGTACACGTATGGTGTCCATGTGTGTGTGTCTGACCTGCGTGTCTGTGACTTGTCACCGCCATGGATGCATGACACATGTCTGTGACAATGTTCAGATTCACTGATGCAGCCTAGTCATCCTTGTATCCACTGCGTCTGTGGTGCACGAGGCCAGATGGATGGAACTACGGTGAGGTGTGTGCATGTGATGGAAAGACCCATGATGCATGTGAGTTTGAAACCAACATTGTATGAATCATGAGGCCCTTGGTCATGTATGCCAATGTCCATGGCCTGCGCCATGCCTGTTACTGTATGTGTTTTGCCTGCACTGACCCATGTGTTGTGGAGGGACATGATGGAAGTGATGTATGACAGTGCCACTCATCTGCTGTTGCTTCCTGTCTAGGGGACCATTGTACAGTACCCTGATGCTTGTGTTCTATGTCTCCCTCTACACAGTGGCAAGTGAAGAAGAGGGCGGAGAAGGCGCTGTGGAGCAGAGCGGCGGGGATGCCGCCACGGCTGCAGCGGAAGGGGTGGGTGAGCCCCCACAGGGGCTTGCACCGGCGGAAGACGGCGTGGAGACATCCAGGTTGGTGGTTTCCACAGAGGGGGAGGAGGCCGCTACTGAGCCACACATGGGGCCTGGTGGGGGCATCCCCGCTGGTGCAAGTGGTGCAGTCCAGGGCCAGGGGCAGGAGGCAGCACAGGTCGCCGTGGAGGTGCCTGTGCATGTCACTGTCCCTGACACTGTGACTGCACCACCATGCACCAGCAGGGATGCCCCATCCCAGGCCCGTCCGCAGGTAGGGGAGATGTCCATGTCATCTGACACTCCTCTACCTGCGGACGAGGGGACCCCTGGCCGTGTGGAGAGGGTCCTGATTGGTGTCGCGTTGCGCACGGCTGGCATTCGTGATGAGGTGCATGCTTCCCGGGAGGAGCATGCACATCATCACGAAGAGCACCGTGCGTACGTGAACCATTTGGGAGCCGCCATGGTCGGGGGTTTCCTACATGTGTGTGGCCTTCTGGCGACCCTCTCCTCCTCTGTGGGGGCTATGCGCCAGTCGTGCTCCATGCCGTCTTCCGGCCCAGATGCCACCAGGGCCCCCTGTGGACCTGCCCCGACCAACGCAGCCAGCTCGGTGGGGACCCCATCCCTGCCACAGTCGGGAGTCGAAGGTCCAGCAGGGGTGGACACACCAGCAACTGTCCCCCTGCAGATGGAGGATGTGCCAGCATCATCTGGCAGGGCACGTGCACGACGGCATCGGTGGATTCCATCAGCCTGGATGCCGTCGTGCTGGCAGAGGCAGTGGCGTCGGAGGCAGCAGCAGGCTCGACGGGGGAGGCATCATGGCTCGGGCCATAAAGATCAGAGAGGCAGGCATCGGCCGGAGGGCAGGAGAACCCTGGGATGGCAGTGTCTTCCGTGTGGGAGCAGTTGGTCCAGCGGATAGGTGCGGAGCGGCAGCGGGCGGAAGAGGAGCGGCTCACCATGGTCAGGGCGGAGTTCTCCATGCGTCGGGCGTTGAGGCGGGCTGAGTGCCTCGAGGAAGCTCGCAGGGAGTTTGAGGTGGACACGGGGTTGTCCCTGCGAGACCTCGGGGCCAGGACAGAGTCCCGCCTCCGGGACATCGACATGGAGTTCGATGATGCCCTGGCCGGCAACATCACAGAGTGAGCCGCAGGACTTGCCCGCTGCCATTGTATATAGTTCTTTAGTTAGTTAGTGTTAGGTTTCCTTTATTTTTTAAGTTTTTTTTGGACCGCTCGGACAATGGCCACTTTTCTGTATATATTTTTTTCATTAGTTAGTAGTAGTAGGTTTCATTTATGGTGTTGGGCTCATGGACCCTGGGATATTCTTGTACATAGTTTGATGTTTGGAAAACATTTGTTGGATTTATATTTTTGTTCACCATGAGGCAATGGTTTTTCCTTATTTTTTCCCCCCATTATTTTTCTTTGGACTACATTAGTTTTTGGATTCCTTTGTTTTTTGATTTTTTCTATTAGTTCTCGGACATGGACCATTTGTTTTGTCATCCCCATTGTTGTGTGTTTTATTTCTTTACTTCATTTTCATCTTTAATACATATATTTATTACTTACATTTGTGGTATTTTCTCATTGGTTTCATGCATGTCATGATATGGGTTTCGACATTCACTTGCACCCATTGTGTATGTGTGTGTGACGGACATGTGTTCATTTACATACTTGCCATTGGGGTTGTATCATGTAATTGCATCTACTATGTGGGTGGATGCAATCCTTGGCTGGGTGTTTGTGCTGGGTATGCTGGCCATTACTGCCATGATTGCGTTTCGTCAGGACCTGGGGGCAGGGGGACAAGAGTGGGACATGGTTGGGGGCCTGCTGGCAGGTGCCCCACAGTGCTGGGGGGTGGGGGTGCAGGGGGACATGAGTGGGACATGGTTGGGGGCCTGCTGGCAGGTGCCCCACAGTGCTGGGGGGTGGGGGTGCAGGGGGACATGAGTGGGGGCCTGCTGGGGGGTGGGGGTGCAGGGGGACATGAGTGGGACATGGTTGGGGGCCTGCTGGCAGGTGCCCCACAGTGCTGGGGGGTGGGGGTGCAAGGGGACATGAGTGGGGGCCTGCTGGGGGGTGGGGGTGCAGGGGGACATGAGTGGGACATGGTTGGGGGCCTGCTGGCAGGTGCCCCACAGTGCTGGGGGGTGGGGGGGCAAGGGGACATGAGTGGGGGCCTGCTGGGGGGTGGGGGTGCAAGGGGACATGAGTGGGGGCCTGCTGGGGGGTGGGGGTGCAGGGGGACATGAGTGGGACATGGTTGGGGGCCTGCTGGCAGGTGCCCCACAGTGCTGGGGGGTGGGGGTGCAGGGGGACATGAGTGGGACATGGTTGGGGGCCTGCTGGCAGGTGCCCCACAGTGCTGGGGGGTGGGGGTGCAGGGGGACATGAGTGGGACATGGTTGGGGGCTTGCTGGCAGGTGCCCCACAGTGCTGGGGGGTGGGGGTGCAGAGGGACATGAGTGGGGGCCTGCTGGGGGGTGGGGGTGCAGGGGGACATGAGTGGGACATGGTTGGGGGCCTGCTGGCAGGTGCCCCACAGTGCTGGGGGGTGGGGGTGCAAGAAGACATGAGTGGGGGCCTGCTGGGGGGTGGGGGTGCAGGGGGACATGAGTGGGACATGGTTGGGGGCCTGCTGGCAGGTGCCCCACAGTGCTGGGGGGTGGGGGTGCAGGGGGACATGAGTGGGACATGGTTGGGGGCCTGCTGGCAGGTGCCCCACAGTGCTGGGGGGTGGGGGTGCAAGGGGACATGAGTGGGGGCCTGCTGGGGGGTGGAGGTGCAGGGGGACATGAGTGGGACATGGTTGGGGGCCTGCTGGCAGGTGCCCCACAGTGCTGGGGGGTGGGGGTGCAGGGGGACATGAGTGGGACATGGTTGGGGGCCTGCTGGCAGGTGCCCCACAGTGCTGGGGGGTGGGGGTGCAGGGGGACATGAGTGGGACATGGTTTTGGGCCTGCTGGCAGGTGCCCCACAGTGCTGGGGGGTGGGGGTGCAGGGGGACATGAGTGGGACATGGTTGGGGGCCTGCTGGCAGGTGCCCCACAGTGCTGGAGGGTGGGGGTGCAGGGGGACATGAGTGGGGGCCTGCTGGGGGGTGGGGGTGCAGGGGGACATGAGTGGGACATGGTTGGGGGCCTGCTGGCAGGTGCCCCACAGTGCTGGGGGGTGGGGGTGCAAGGGGACATGAGTGGGGGCCTGCTGGGGGGTGGGGGTGCAAGGGGACATGGTTGGAGGCCTGCTGGCAGGTGCCCCACAGTGCTGGGGGTGCAGGGGGACATGAGTGGGACATGGTTGGGGGCCTGCTGGCAGGTGCCCCACAGTGCTGGGGGGTGGGGGTGCAGGGGGACATGAGTGGGACATGGTTGGGGGCCTGCTGGCAGGTGCCCCACAGTGCTGGGGGTGGGGGTGCAGGGGTACATGAGTGGGACATGGTTGGGGGCCTGCTGGCAGGTGCCCCACAGTGCTGGGGGGTGGGGGTGCAAGGGGACATGAGTGGGACATGGTTGGGGGCCTGCTGGCAGGTGCCCCACAGTGCTGGGGGGTGGGGGTGCAGGGGGACATGAGTGGGACATGGTTGGGGGCCTGCTGGCAGGTGCCCCACAGTGCTGGGGGGTGGGGGTGCAGGGGGACATGAGTGGGACATGGTTGGGGGCCTGCTGGCAGGTGCCCCACAGTGCTGGTGGGTGGGGGTGCAGGGGGACATGAGTGGGACATGGTTGGGGGCCTGCTGGCAGGTGCCCCACAGTGCTGGGGGGTGGGGGTGCAAGGGGACATGGTTGGGGGCCTGCTGGCAGGTGCCCCACAGTGCTGGGGGCTGGGGGTGCAAGGGGACATGTGGCTTGGCTGGGGGGCATGCCCATGGTGGATGGGCTGCCTGCGGGACATGACCAGGGGTGCAGGGTAGTCCCCTGTGGTGTGGGCTGCTTGCAGAGGTCGTGGAGGGGGTAGAGGGGAGACCTGGGAGGACCCACACTGGCAATTCACCTCTTCAACTTCCCGCACACCCACGTAATACACTGCCCCACTCGCACAGGCCCAATCGCGTGTAGGATTTCTCGCGCACCCCTGTAATACACGTACCCAGGCCAATCGAGTGTAGAATTTCTCGCGCACCCCCGGAATACACGTACCCAGCCCATTCGCGTGTAGATTTTCTCGCGCACCCCTGTAATACACGTACCCAGGCCAATCGCGTGTAGCATTTCTCGCGCACCCCTGAAATCCACGTACCCAGCTCAATCGCGTGTACATTTTCTCGCGCACCCCTGTAATAGACGTACCCAGGCCAATCGCGTGTAGCATTTCTCGCGCAACCCCTGAAATCCACATACCCAGACCAATCGCGTGTAGATTTTCTCGCGCGCCCCTGTAATACACGTACCCAGGCCAATCGCGTGTAGAATTTCTCGCGCACCCCTGAAATCCACGTACCCCGCTCAATCACGTATTTGACTTCCCGCGCGCCACTTTTTTGATGCGCTGGGACTCTACCGCCTGCCTTCGTGTGGCGGCCGTGTTTCAGCTTGTGCGTGTCTTTGGCTTTGCGTGGCTTTGCCCTATTCGATTCCATGAATACGTGTGGTTCGAGTGCGTGTGGGCGTTCCGTCTGCTTCCCTGCAGTACATCCCCAGTTACGCCCTTATTTTCGCGTGTTGTTCCCCATTCCGCGCGTTACGCCCCATGTCCCGCCCACTTTCTGGTGTGTGCGCTGAGGTTGTGCGCTTTCACTGTGCGCGTCGCGCACGCCTTTCGCGATGTTGCAGTGACTTGTGCGCCATGCATGGGTTTGGCGCACATCCCGCGGTGAACACGCGCAGGGACTTCCATGAATCGCACGCGTGCGCGTGCGCCTGTTTTTTTCCGCTTGCGCATGCTTGCGCATGCTTGCGCGAAGATTTTCGGCGCACGTTTGTTCCATGAATCGGCCCCATAATGTTCTGTTCCACCCCTCGTATCTGCCATACAAACAATTAAAAATAAAGTGACACATGAATAAAAGGTGTTAAAGCCATACTGAAGACGTTTACACCTTCCATTCGCATTACATCATCAAACACCATGAGCTCCCTTTCTGTGTTTCTTCACCCTTGATGTCCACGAACAGGAGAATATGGCTGCAGACTATATGATCAAAAAAAGAGATGGTACCTATGTGAATATTACAACTTCTTTTCACACTCTTTAATGTTGTCTCTTAAAAGAGCCTTTCTGTTCTTGTAAGACTGATCTTAATATGTATACGTGCAATGTGTGCTAATAAATGTTGTCATTACATACTCTTCTTCCAACTTCATTTCTTTCACAAAACCTATTTCACTGCATTCCTAATATGGGAAAGAAAAAGGTAATTTCCAACACTTGTTATGTGTACTCCATATTTTCTGAAAATGTTTACTCCATCACATTGTATATTATCAATTTCAATGGATGACATTTCATAATCTCGCAGTATTGTACATGTAGCTTTATTGACATTCCGCCTTGCTTTTTCTTTTTATGGACAATGAGAATCTTTTCCACACTTGTCTAATTCATGATAAATAAACATTGTTTGTTGAAAACATTCTATAAGACTTGTGCAAACATCTTTCATGGCAAACTGTAAAGATACAGCTGTAACATGCCCTAAACTATTACCTCAAAAAATGCACTAAAATAATTTCTGGTTGTTTCAGGTGCATCAAATCGTCACCTGTGGGTAACCACAGAACAGGTTATCATGCCATGTTCTTTCTGGAGAGGGGTGCCTGCTACCTTTTTTGTGTACATAACATGGGTGATAGTTTACTCCATTTCATGTCATGAACTTCGTAGCATACAACCAAATTTTCACAGCCAAGATTATGTGAGATGCCAAGCTGCGCTGCATATATCTGCAGTCAACACAGACACCTTCTTTAATCCAAATAGTCTTCTTTTGAGATCCATGCTTTCAGCAATCCAAACAAGAAATGAAGCATTTGCTGCCCTGTCCTCCTTTGCAGTTTCACTCCTCCACCACAAAGCCTAATTGGTAGAAACTCCCGACATCTGCGGACATCCATGGTGTCCACGGTCTCTGTAGTTCTTTTTCCCTGCAGGGCATGGTAAAAGAACCTGCATGGCACGTGCAATCAATTCGCAAACATTTGCGTATGTCTGCGTTCATCAGGGAACAGGGAAGCCTATCTTTCCTTTTTAATGCTAAAAAAGGGACAGTCCAAAAAGTGGAACCAGGGGCTGAAAAATGGAGTGTAACAAAAAGGGGGTATCCGCCAATATTTAGTTGGTCATACTGCTACTTATGTATGATTTTCTATTTTTAGAAAGTGTTTTGGCGTAAAGAAATTGCTGTGCAAACCCATCATGTAGTCTGAGATAGAGGTACAAGGGCAAGATTACAGGAAAAAATGAAGTATACTGTAACACATGCAGCCAGGCAATAGCCTTATTAGTTTGGCTATGCCATTGGCTTTATTTCATATTTCTCAATAATGGTTGCAGAACATTAAGGTGGTACAAGCCAGTATTTCTTATCTAAACATGAATTTTGTGAGTACAGTGGACAACATATTAAAGAAACAAAAATGTAACAAACAAACATTTGTGACCCCACAGTTGAATATATAGCTTTTACAGCAGAGCCAAGTGTATAACATAATGTAACACCATTTACAAAAGAGGCAAATGTAAAATTCACATTATCGTCATACTATAAACAAAGAAAACATTCCTAAAACAAGGAAAATGTGTGTCTACAGATGAGCTCCAAATTGGGGTCTTGCTGCAGTCAAATGATGACCAATCCTAGGTCTATGTTGGGAATATGATTCCCTAGATGTAATGTGAACTCGCTGGAGGTAGGCAAAGTCCTTGGACATTTGAGCTCCAAATAGTGGTTCCTTCTTCCGGGTCGTGGATTGTGTCTCCTTGTCTACAGGAACTGGGAACTGGAGGTGAGCCTGTGGATTTTTCCCCATGATGCAATGACTACAATATGTAAATACAAAAACAGTGTATGACACGCAAAGGTAGAAAATATAGTACATTAGTACATACAATGTACTATGTATGAGGGACAATAAAGTAAACGCATGTGTAAAACCTTGAGTATGTACATCTTCCATACCATATTCTAAAACTAACTATATTTTCCTTGCATTACAGATATAGAAACACATATCTCCTCTTGTTGCTATGTCCAACTAAGTGCTCTATTGTAGCCAGGGCCATTCGCCACATGAATACAGGCATTCAACCCAAATTAAACATACCAATGCCAATAGCCAGTGGCCAGAATGTTCAGGGAGAGAAGACCTGGTATGGGGAGTTTCCAGACGTCCACAAACATCTGTTTTGTTTGCAGTCCTCATAGCCCTTTTTCTCTGCATGGCACGTGTGATCTGTCCACAAACATTTGCTCATGTCTGTTCACATAAGCGCAGAGAGCAGCAATTCTTCCTACTTTACCATTATCTCTGTAACACTCCCTGATTGGCTCCATTCAAACAGTCACACACCCTTCCACCAATCACAACCAAAAACACTAAATCTAACCCTCTCAGCTTAGTTCAAAAGTTCAGATGTATCTTTCAAACTGAGAGTGCATTTGTGCTATGATTCAGAGTCTGCTCTATCACAACCTACTGTGCAAACACATTTCTATTTCCAGAGTCAACTGGATCTAAATTCCACAATCTACAGGTATACTTTGACTTTCAAAAGTAATATTTGATGCCGCCTTTTTATAATATAACTTGAAGAACAACTGATGTTCTGTGCTGCCAAACATACTTCAATGCAGCATCTATCCAAATACCGAATTAGTGTGTTAATGGTATTTCTGCATGCGAAGTGATTCACATTATGCAACTCTCATAGCATTCCTGAATTCCAAAGTTGCCATCATGACCCATTCCAATCTATAGGTGATTATTCAGTCCTGTATTTCTCCATTGCATTCTGGATCTTGCACTTCTTTATATTACCTACTATGCAATTCTATAATTAAATGTACCACCATTATCAAGCTGCAGCACAACAAATAATATCATCTTGTTTTAAAAAATGACTTGCTTTCTGTCAAAAACTATGGCCGACCTTTACATTACACTGTATAATCCAACATTGCCTTTAACTTCTCTTCATCTGCAAGTGGTTTTTTATGCCGCAAACATGTTTCACTGCATCAGCCATCACAATACTTCAATAGCACTTTTGAAATTACTTCTGCTTCCATAGTGAATGTCATGTGCTACTACTTATAACTGCAGAATGTTCACATTTGCCAACAATCTTTGTTTTATAGTTATAGAAAAAGAAGATTACCAAGGAAGCCTACTGAAGAAAGAACACTCTTCCATTTCTACAAAGTATATATTTTAACGTGCCATGTATGTCACAACAATTGTAATAAGATAACTATACTGTCTATTACCCTAAACTACCAATTTTTCCTTTACTCTATAGTATTTCAAAATTCCTCATTCAATTGCAACATTCAAACTATTTTCCATTACAACAGAACATTCTTCCTTAGTCCATAACGCCATCATTATCCAATCCCTATCACAACAAATATGTTATCACACAACCCCAGCACCTACGCATACCTCTTCCACAAACCACTTTCAAATTACAATCCATGTCCTTTACCCAACACCTCACAGTTCTACAACCCCTCACTCTACTGACCTTTTCTACCATACCACCTATCACCTATGCATCTCTCTGACTCATGTTACTTCTACAACAACCTTCTTCCTCATCCCACTACCCAACATTTATCTATGTCTTTATGCTTACACCACTCTCCCTCATGGGCCTCACTAATAACAATCCATTCATTGCTGTATTTTGCCCATCCTCATACCATTACCCAAATCACAGTATTTTCCATTATCTCGACATCCCTATTCCTCATACCACTACAACAGAGGTCTACAAACTCTTCCTCTACAAATGTTTTACTCCATAGCTCCCATTCTCTAAACATTCATTTTCCCTGTCCTACTATTCAATTCTAATTTACATAATTATGCAAAACCATGTTTCCTCATCCCAGTACCCAGCATGAATCTATATGTTTATGTTTACACTACTTTGCCTCATGTCACTTCACTAACTACAATCCATTCTTTCTGTATATCCCCATCCTCATACCAATATTCAAATAACATTATTTTGCATTACCTCACATCCCTTTTCCTCATAGCACTACACCTTAGGTCTACAACCTCTTCCTCTACAAGTGTTTGACTTCATGCCTCCCATTCTCTAAACATTCCTCTTCCACGTCCTACTGTTCAATTCTAATTTACATTATTCTGCAAAACCACGCTTACTCATCTCAGTACCCAAAATTAATCTATATGTTTATGATTGCAACACTCTGCCTCATGTCTCTTCAGTAACTACAATCCATTCTTGCTGTATATCCCCATCCTCATAACAATATTCAAATCACATTATTTTCCATTACCCCACCTCCCTTTTTCCTCATAGGATTACACCTTAGGTCTACAACATCTTGCTCTACAAATGTTTTACTCCATGCCCCCCATTAACTATACATTCCTTTTCCACATCCTATTGCACGATTATAATCAATACTATTACTCCAACACCCCTCATTCTCATCCTAGTACCCAACATCAACTTTATGTTTAGGCTTACAACTCTCTCCCTCACGTGACTTCACTAACAACAATCCATGCATTGCTGCATTCCCCCTTCCTCATACCACTACTCAAATCACATTATATTTGCATCATATCCACATCCCTGTTCCTCATACCACTACACAACATGTCTACAACCTCTTCCTCAAAAGATTATTTACTCCATACCTCCCATTATCTATGCATTCCTCTTCGACATCCTACTGCACACTTATAATCTATATTATTACTCCAATACTCCTGTCCTCATCCCAGTACCCAATATTAATCTATATGTATATATTTACAATGCTTTCCCTTATGTGAATTCACTAACAACAATTGATTCCTTGCTGCATTTCCCCCTTACTCTTACCATTACTAAAATCACAGTATTGAGGATATCCCTACATCCCTGTTTCTCATACTACTACACCACGTGTCTACAACCTCTTCCTCTACAAATATTCTAATCCACAGCTCATATAATCTATACATTTCTCTTCCACATCCTAATACAGAATTATAACCTATAGTATTACTCAAACACCCCTCTAGCTCGCCCCAGTACCCATTCTCCCTTATATAACTTCGCTAACAATAGATGCATTTACCATCAAGCTGATCATTATTTATTAAACAGAAAAAGTAACTCCTATAGTTTGTATGGGGCAGAAACCAGACAGTATAAGGGCTCGAAATATTGGATAAAATTGGAAGCCCTGTTCTGAAAGAAGATCGTAATGCTTCCTCCAGCCGTGCCAATGGACATAATAAGATATGAATTCGGACTACTATCATTAAACATAATTGTAATATGGAAATTTGTGACACTCTATCGAAAATATCTTTTAAACTCTAAAACATATTCGCTAAATGGGATCATAACGAAAAACAATAAACTAAGAATTTAATAACTCTGTAACACCTTGGATGAGAACAGTAAGTTAATATATGACCACAGCTCACATTACAACTGAGCTATTAATGAACAACCCTAATGAAGCAACGTATAAGCTATGGTTGTATGACTGGCAAAGCACGTGGGAAGCGATGCAAAAATATAAATGTTATGAAATTGGAAATTACATTCTTAAAAGTGCTAAAAACCTGGAACAGTATCTATTAAAATTCCCATCAGCTCAAGAACGGACATTATTCCTATGATTTAGAGTTAATATATGGCCGAGCAGGAACTTCATAGAGGAAGGACAAAGGCAACACAAGCAGATAGGGCTTGTCGATATTGTAATTAAATCCTTGAACCAGAAACCTAAAAGCACATTCTTATTTATTGCCCAGCCCTCGTTAAATTACAAGAAGCCCATTTATTCACGTTTTTAAAGACTTTTTTATTATGATCCCCGAAATACTAAGGATCGAGTTGTTTAGCGGATGTCGAATTGCAGTGACTTTGGCAGTGCTTGCTTTTTTACTACTACCGATCTTGGGATTGGCATCATAAACTGTTTTAATTTAGAGAGATTACATAAGAGTTTAATGTAAATTCATGAATCTAGTCCTGCTGCAATGGCCTGGAGCTATTAAAGGTTTTAATATATTGTATTAATTTGGAAGTGTTTTTTAAGTACATTTCTATTTTCATCTATTTTTAAACTTAACTGTTGAATTGGTTTTATTTTTTATTGAAGGTCTATCAAAGATACTGTTCAATCAAAATTGTTTTATTGATGATGTTTGTGATGTATTGAATGTACTGTATAATATTGAAAGGTAGAGTTATTTAACTAAAACAATAAAAAGGAAAAGAGAAAAAAACAATAGATGCATTGCTGTATTTCCCCTGCATCATAACACTACTGAAATCTCATAATTCTGCATTATCCCTACATCACTCTTCCTCCTACCTCTACAACACAGATGTACACCCTCCACCTCTACAAATATTTCAGTCCACAGTTTTTATTAGCTATACATTTCACTTCCAGACCCTACTGCTATATCTATATTATTACTTCAGCACCCCTCTTCCTCAAAGTATTCTCTATTATCCCCACCTCCCTCTTCCTCATACAACTTCACATTTATAATCTATTCTATGACTCCAAAACCCCTCTTCCTCATCATCCATACACCACTCTCCTCATCCTTGTACAATAACACCCACAGAACCCTTCTGCAACATTAAAGTACACAAATTATTTTCTTTAATAGAGACAAAACAATGCCTACAAAAACACAGCTCAGTAGAAAACTTGAAATATTGAGTTGATTAAAAGAAAAGAAAGTAAAATACTTACCCTCCACTACAACAATCTAGAAAATGTACAAGTGAGAGAACAAGTGACTGTGCTCTTGCAAATTACATCAACAGTCACAACTCACAAAAGTATTGCTCCTGCTTCAAAAAATAATTGTAACCAAATATGTTATAAAACAATTACAACTGAACATGAATCTCAAACAATGTCTAGCAATTTCAATGTAGCCACAGTAAATATTTTAAAAAAATCAATTATACAAGAAAATTATCCAGAACAGAGTTCATAAAAAGATCTGAAAAGGGATCTTCCTCACTTAGAAATTACCCAGGAAAACTGATGCTTGAAGCTTTGATTGGCAGCACATTACAACCAAAAATAACATTCTTTATGTTTATTTTAAACAGAACGAAACCACTAACTACATGTATTAAAAAACTACAAAACAACTTCTAAATATGTGTTATGTGAACATATATAACTTTTCTAACTTGTGTGCAGTAAAATGGTATCACAGCAGTAGCACAGAACTGTATTTCAATAAAGAAGTATATAAACAACTACAAACAAACCGATTGCCAAATAAAAACTAATGGAAGAGGTTATGAAATTGTATCAGACATGGTAATAGAAAAATATTCCCCAACAAACTTTCACCCAACTGTTTCTTATGTCCACAAAGGCCATCCAGTATAGAAATGGACGTGCAGCTCAATATGCAATATGTGACAACATGTGTTCAAATGTTACAACAATTCCTCAATCACTATGTTAAAATAAAAGACAAATGTATAATGAAAATTTATCAAAACCTGGACCCCTGCCCATCCACAATGGACTACAAGGACATTCATTAGCCTTTATTTCACAAACTGCTTGTAATCACACTTTCCATCATATTAAAATTATAGCAACACACCATTCTACAATATGAAACCTTGAGCATAGATTGCACAGTGCTAACATTCCAACTCTAGAAATACAACAACTCAATCAAAATCTCCCAAATGGAAGAGCCGAAGAGCTCCTTAGACAAATAGAACACATACAAAGTAAATATTCTGGAACTGAAATAGAATTAGAAAACACAGTTAACTTACAAAGCATTAACCTTCAACTTTCTAACACTAACCTCTTTACAAACAGATAAAAATGAAACAGCAATGTTTGACAATACGTCTGCTCAAATTCCAGACAAAGTGTGTGTCTGTTGTCACAGAAATGTCTATAACAAAAGTACCCAAATAGTAGATATGTCCTACAAGATACAAGAAAATGAGGAATCAAAATGGTTCCAATTAACCTTATATCTAAAAGCAGAACATTAATTCAACATAAGTGATTCCTCAATAGTTTGCAAACGCTGCAATACTAAGCTTGATGATAATGAAATGATCAGTACAACAATCTTTGATTGCACTAGTTATTCCTGTGACAACAAAAATCAACATGTGTCAAGAACTAGTTGACTTAAACAAAGTTAAACAAGCCCTAAAGCATCTTAAACAAAACAATAACTATTACAAAGCCATAAGAATAGATGAAAATGTTTAACAAACTACACACATATATGAAGATGCACCACAAACTGGTCAATTGAAGCAGGTGTTTCCCACTACTCTTCCCTACAGGAAAAGGAAGAAGACATGTTGAAAGACCCATACAAATCAGAGCATCATAATATCATTCTCTATGAATGTATTCTGAAGATCCAAGATACCACAAAATGTTGAACACATTTTCCATCTCTTGTTTGAAAGCGGACTCGCAACTCTATGTGACGGAGTTGCCCACACACTAAAAACAGGCACCCATTTCCTAAACTTCTCAGCTATCCAACTCCTTCAAAAAATACAAGAGAAAGATGATGTGTTGCCATCAATTATTACAAATCTCTTGGCAAATATGCGTGGTAGAAATGAATACTGGGTCCACCGTCATGCTGATGTACATTGCAGGTTAAGGAACCTAGGTTTGTTACTCTAAGTTATACAGAAAATGCATGGAATGACTTGCATCACTTTTTACATACTGCAAACCAAAATAAAGATAGAATAGACATACAAAGTACAGGGAATTCACGTCTGGATTAACCTGGGTAATTTGGGATTAAACCCCAATTTCCTAAACATTTTAAAAAAGGTCTAAGAGCCCATCTACTGAGAAGAAACATAGTGAAATAACCTGTTCTCTGGGAAGGTGCCCTCTCATGAGGGATTGAAACCAGGTTTTACCTCACTATACATTTCACAGAAGAAAAATACCCATTTGCATATCAGTCTTGTCCCACCCACATGGGCAATCCAGCACTGAAATGGTGAATACGAAGAAATCATATCCATAAAGAAGATAAAGGAGAAGAGAATTAACAAATATACATATGCAGAAATGAAAGGCAGATAAGGTATGTAGAATTTTGCTACAGGAGAAATATAACACGGGTAAAGTTGACATGATGAAAAGATGGTTGTCGGACTAGTGTTAAAAATAACCAAACTACCTCAGAAACAGACCAGGGCTGCAGACCAGAAAGGTGCTGGAAACCAGCTTTGTGCGAGGAACACATAATATGTCTTGGCCTGGGATCAAGGATGCTACATCAAGAAATAATTGCAAGGCACAAGGGAGTCAAAGAGGATAAGCTTCATATGCATTAAATATTTCTCTTAGATTAAGTAAAGGAGAAAACATTTGCAAGTGCCAAGTATTCAACTATAAAAAGTGCAGAAAGCATACACCAGACCGAGCAACCAAGTCTCCAGAGGCAAAGAGAAGTAATAGCACTGAGTATATTTGAATTAGATAGCACTAAATAAAAGGTCTAAATTGACAAAATCGTGGTCTCCTCACAAATGATTCAGGACTCGAAAACAAGGCCTATTCATTAGGCTCCAACTGAAGATAGCGATGTATCTACACTCAAAGTCCCAGAGAAGAGAACAGTCAGCAAGATCAACTACAAAGAAGAAGCCTTGGCTTAGGGCCAATTGATGAGAGATGGTAGGCTAATTGACCAAGTGGGTAGTAGTCTGACATTGTTCCCCGGACCTGGGTTTCGATTTGTTCATGTGCTACTAACAAACCAAATATAAAAGGTTGGGAGAGAATGCCAACCAATCACAGGGGCCTATGTAGCCATACACCATACAACATTGCAGAAGCCAATCCACTGCTGTTATTCTGCCATTAATCTGTATTATACATATTTAGAGGTAGTTCTAGGCGTGCCTACCAGATATGGGGCAGCCAATTATGTTACTGACACCTATACAATATATTAGTATATATGTTCCCTTAACCAATCTCTTCTTTAATAGGTTTTACTGTTTGCCACATAGGATGACGTCATAGCTGACATACATTAAGGTATACAATCGTTGTATAATCAACGTATAGATGCGAGTGTGTGAGCTGCAATAGGTCTGTTCACCATGTTTCCCTACTTTATATGAGCTGATAATAAAGTAATAATTTGCCATATCCTTTGGGTCTGTCTAGTTATTTGGGACTGCAATTAATTATTGGTAATTCCATCTGGCACTTGGAACGCTCCAGGTGCTACTGCATAACAGTATTGCTTCTCTATAGCCTCCGTCCCCTTTCATGGCATAACACATGCAGGGATGCACAGATGGTCTACTTACTAAAAAATAGAAATAATCAAACAAATTTAAAATATAAACCCATTATGCTTTTTCATCATTCTCAACTAAATCATAATGTCACTGGTTACTACCATGATGATTGATCAATAGGCTGGTAAATTCAATTATCACTGTGTCCTTTAACTTAAATGTAGACTTTTTAAAGCACTCACATCAACATAAGCGCATTTGATTTACCCTGAGAGCACAATCAGCAATCTTTGAAAAGTGAATGAGGATTCGAGACAAAAGTCTTGCATTATAGGAAAAAAAAAACAGAATATTCTAAATCTCTCTATTTTTCAATTATTGAAAATAAACAGCCCCCCTTTACTGAAATGGCATGTCACTGTTTTCAATAATATTTGAAAAAACACTCAATTTAAAGACAGACTACTTGACATTCAAACACAAATTTCCAGAAGCACCTACATATCTGAAATATTTACTAATTTCCCAGGATGGACAGTCACTTGATATACCCCACCCACTTCAGCACTTTCACAAATCAGAGGGGCTTGGTTTTAATGTGTTCCCCTTTAGTGTATACTTCCCCATACAATTATATTCCCCCTCACCATTATACTTACATGGGAATGTATGTTGGGCTGTCTCACAGACAGGCGGGTACCCTCTAAAGGACTGGTTCATGTGTACCCCTCTATTGACAGGTGGGCATCAGTCAGAAAGGTGGTTCATCTTCCCTTCACATCCTGTTTCCTCTTCTTCTGCATTGGGCTCGTCTGCTTCCTTTTTCCACTTGGGAAGTCCTGGTGTTGAACTCCATATACACCCTCTCACAGTAGTCTGCAAGCAATCCAATATGTGTCCAAAGAAAAGCAAGCTATTCTCTCTCCTATTGTTGTCAATTATTCTTTCTATCTCCATCTTCCAGTCAGCTTGTTAGTCAGTCCATCAGTGAGTAAGTGAGAGCCCTTCAATGTATGGGTTTGGAAGATCAGAAATTACTCCATTTACAGGTGAGTATAATTTTTCTATTTCAGTTGTCCACTCTAGGTGAGTGGACAGTGTTCCAAAATGAAATCACACTAAACCATTAGCTTCATACCCATTGGGCATATTAATGAGGAGGGCAGTATAATGAGATTAACTTGTAAACCCAATGTCCCTCTCATTTGATGTGATGTCATCCCAGAGATTTCTATATTAAACCATTTTCATTTTCTAAAACAGTATGGTCCACACATATGTTCAAGTTACTAATTACATTTCCAGTTTTCCAAATAATTTTAGTCTCATCTTGGCACGACATATGATCTGTGTGTTTGAAAATGTTTTGCTTTTAATTTTCTGATACTTTCACACAAGAGTCCCATTCCCCACCCAGAATATCACCATAGCCGGAACAGATGCTAGGATACAGGATATATTAAGGGAGGATAGCTCAGCGGCAACGTGCTCGCCTTGCAAACAAGATGACATGAAGCAACACAGGTTCGATCCCCGGGTTCGCACTTACAAACCTCTGGGTATTAAGCACGTTATAAATGCGTAACTTAGACATATTCCTGTAACAGCGCCTCGATGCCCGCGGGCCGTGTGAGCGCTTTAAAAAAAATGCAAATACATAAATATATGATTCCCAAATTGCAACGTTTCTGTGCAAAAATATGTACATTTGTATAATGTGCATAATTCAAAATATTGCTGCTTCATTCACACATTTAGGATTTAATGTGATCTTTTTTTCTATATTTCCATTCTTTAAACTGGGACAACATTTTAACAATTGTGCAATCAATCTCCTGTCAAAGATTTACATTTCAAGTCTCTGTAGGTTTTCATTTTATAGTGGGGATTCCCAGTCCTGCAAAGAGGCAAGCAGAAATTATGTAGGCCTTAATTATTTTTTTTTTAACTATCTATAAAATGCTGTGCTTTCCCATCCTAGATTGAAAGGTCTCCCTTTAGTAACGGTTGCTGGATACTTTCATGTAACTGAACATATTTTCTTCTAGCACTTTTCATATACTGTTATCATTTGTGCGTTTGTGGTATCTGATCTGCTGACATCACAACATTTCCTCAGGTGTGTTTCTTTCAAATTAGTTAGGTGTACTGAATGCAGTCCATACATATATTTTTAAATGCATAGTTTTCCTGTGCATCCTTTTCTTTTGTATATATTTCCCTACAACATTTAAATGTATGTTTGCCCAACTATAAAGTAACACAAAACACTATGGGCCTCATTACACGGTAGGCGGTAAGGGTTTACCGGTACCGGTATTTTACCGGTACCGGTAAACCTTTACCGCCTTACTACGAGGTCCCTTTGCGGGTTGGAGAATTTAACGCCTGCTTTTTGCAGGCGTTAAAAACCAACCCGCAAAGGGACCAGGGAGCTAATTACAGTACCAAAATTTGCGGTGCCGTAATTAGCACCTTCCGCATTCCCATTATGCCCTATGGGGCAAAAATGGGAATGGGGAAGGGCAATGGGTGAAGGGGGAATTACCGCCCCACCAACCTTGGAATAGGGTGGTAATTTCCCTTTCCACCAAGGCGGTGCCGGTATTTTACCGGCATGGGCCAAGGTGCTAATAGCACCTTGGTCCACTGCCGTCCGTGTAATGAGGCCCTATTTGTAGTACTTTGGGGACCCAATTTATGTGTATTCCTATACTATGATGCTTTAGAGCATGTCTGTCATAACTGTTTTTACCAAGCAGTTTTAATTGACTGTGGGCCTCATTACAAGTCTGGCGGTAACATGGACAGTGCTACCGTCGGGTTGCCGCTGGACTTGCAATATTTACTGGCGCCTGGCTTGCCAGAATCACATGGGGATTATGACCTTGGCGTTCCGGGAAGTCAGGCACCAGTAAATGTTAATCCCCATTCCCATTGGGACCACAGAAGCACCGGCACTGTTAATAACGGTACCGGTGCTTCTATGAAAGTCTGCGGGCAGGTGCCTTTTTTGCTCAGCATGTCTGACCCTAGCGGGCGAGATGGCATGTGCCCGGAAACGCATACTATGCCAGATCCGGTAACAACGGTGCCGGTAAGCTTACCGCATCATTGTTACCAGACTGGCATGGTCGTAATGAGGCCCATATGTCGCTGGGCACTTTTGCAGGAGGGAATTTGGAAACTGTTTGTCCACAGACTTTCCATTATCATTTGTGGACAATATTTGTGGACAATATGATAACCCTAAGGATAGTGAGTTAATTTGCTTGCTAGGTGAATGCATGTTTTCCAACAACTTTGTGGTTCGTTGAAATGTAGTAACTGACAAGGGTTTGTACCTGTGCAATGGAACATAGTTTTAATATTCTATTTCAATAATGTGCCTTTCATTATGCAATTGTAGGTCATTTCAGGTCATTTTTGTACCAAAGTCTACTTTACATTTATTTTAAACAGTAACAACTCTTAAAGGCGAACTCCAATTTACATGACAGTTGTAGTGTAATCGGCTAAGAGGTCTCTTGTTTTAAATAGTTTTCTTTGAAATATTTGCTATCACTGCACATTTTTTTGATGGTCTTGAATTAGTGTTTTACTTTGATTTGTATACATGATGCCTACAACACTGCATCTAAACGGTGAAGTTTTAAGCATCAAGCCATCACCTGATGTTAACCTGAGGTCACAGGCCCCTAGCCTGGATTGAATTCATGCACACTTCAAGAGGCTGGCAGACCATTGATGGTAGCCATGCTAGGCAGAAAGAGATGATGGATGCAGGCCATGTTTCAAATGCTTGGGAGTTAAAACCACTGAACAGTCTTAGACTATGTATTGTGTGTATCACTCAAAGATGACAGATATGTTCTGCAATATAGGTTGGTGTCATCGTCTCATGAGTCTCAAGCAGGCTATTTTGGGATGGTGTGTTCTGCAATGTGGGCAGTGTGTAGGAACGACCAATGGAAGTTTTGTAGACATTGGAGGAGATATTTGGGGCCCAATCCATTGGCGGCACACTTGCTGTGATGACCATTATACCCCCATGACTCACAGGAATCTCATGCACCCAATCAGTGAAGATTGACATCCTCACATTGGAGCAAATGCCTACAGTTGGACATCGCAGCAGAACATGGCCTTTCAAGGTTTGTTAATGTGTCGTGTCCCAAAGATGAAAATACTATTCAAAGAAAATAATTGTTTCAAGAACCACTGGTTGTAGGCATTTACTTTTGTTTACTCACAAATTAGGACTTTGCCTTGGTTAACATGATCATGGTTTTGAGATGCAGCCACCTGAGGGCTGTACTTTAATCAACAGGAGAAGAAGAACTGTTCAATTTGCAATTAGAAGCTCAACCATAGCACCATTCAGTTGGGATCGAAACAATTATTTTAATGTTGGGTGTTGTAGGCTGCACCTGAGATCTAACCTTATGTAGTTAGCTTCAGACTAGTTTTGATTCTCAGATAGCATTTTTGACCACTACACTTGATGTGTTCAAGCATTCTGTTACAAGCATTCATTGCCATGCCTTGGTTCCTTATGTAAGTCATGTTATAGCAAGGTAGGAATAAGTAAGGCTGCTATTGTCATTTTAAGTGCCACATATTATCCCCAAATAGAATTGCTGTAGTTTGTTTCTTTAATGAGGCTAGCTTTTTATGTCATCATAGTAGTGTAGTAGTCATAAATATGTATGTTTGTGGCATTGCATTTAAACAGTGTACACATTCTAAATGACTGCCAGGGAGAGAAGTTGTTAAAACATGAGATGCATTACCATAGGGAACATTAACCATAATATGTTAGAAAAGAAAGTACACAGCCTCCTGTTCTAGTCAAATTGTGATCTATGGTGTAGCAAACACCCCAGGATTGAGACATTTCTCTACCTGTCTCAAATTAAAGTAACACATTACAAAATGCTAGGTGTCAGGTCTCTGGCAACCTATCAGGAAGTACACATGGATAAACATTTCCAGAATTGTGTTAAATTCCACTTTCAAGACTTTTTTGTACTCCAGACTCTTGTACTAACATGTGTTCCAAGCATTTTGTCAGTGCTTCACATTTTCTTGTATCCTTGAACCTCTTTTTACTTCACTAAAGTTAGTATTAAACTAATCTTCAATGTATACATTGTTCCAATCTGTCTTTATGCTGGAATAAAACATCTAGTTCAATATTGTGCCACAGGAGCTTGGCTCACTCTACACTGGGGGTCATTATGTGTTTGGAGGTAGCCATGGCGCTGTTAGCGCCATGGCTGCCTCCAAACCCGTGTCAGGGTCTGGGTCTGGGTCCGGGTCCGGGTCCGGGTCTGGGTAGTCGGAATGGGGACTTACCGGGTCATTCCAACCTTGGAGGACCCTGTAAATCCCCATTCTGAAAACCATTCCCCATTCTCATTCGAGCCCCCATAGGGCTCAATGGGAATGGGGAAGGAGCTAATAACGGGCCCGCGAATAGCAGGCCCGTTATTAGCTCCCTGGTCCCTTAGTGGGTCCCGGTAAGGGCGGCTGGTAAAAGCAGCCAGCCTTAGTGGGACCTGCTAAGGGACCTCGGAATGCGGCGGTAGGGGGTTAACGGCACAGGCATCCTTACCGGTGCCGTTAACCAACCTACCGCTGTACTCGTAATGAGGCCCACTGTGGTTTGTTTTCCATTCTACTACTTTAAAAAAAAAAGAGTTTCGCTGCAGTTCAGACATCTGTACAATGGGATCGCCACCCTTGTAATTTGAAGGAGAAACCATTTTTTATAAATAAAACCAAAATGGACAGCAAACCACAATGGTAACACACCAAGATGCTGACAGGGACAGCAAAGGTAGACAAAGAGAGTAGAAGGATATACATGGGTAGTCTTTGAGGACTAAAACATTCCATCTCTCCCTTCCTTCTAAAAAAGTACCATTGCACAGAATATTGAGTTTCTTCTATAAAATCCATGATTGTTTTGAGAAGATTCCAGCCATACCTGACAATATCTTTGTTTCGACTAGGAAATATGCACATTCCTGGAATTAATCTATTATCACAAAATTGATGGATGTACATAATTGCATGTGCCAAAGAGTGCTTTTAAGGTAAAAACGGTTTTCCCCTCATTGCTCGAATGTCTTGAAATAGTTAATGTGTCTTTGGTTATGGGATGAAGATCTGATTCCCTAAAAAACAGGTTCCTTTCTGACTCCCATATTAACAGGTCCACATATCCCTCTTTGACAAAAAGTCCTTATTGGATACATAATACTTAGCCAACTAATAGCCCACACACGCTTGGTATGTGTGGTATTTATTTCAACTGTACCGACTTGTGCTGTGAAAAAATGGCTTTGCTCATTGTCAATCTGGTTTCTTCCTGGTACTACATGAGCCTGCTACAATGCAGGTCGTGGATGATATGTACTACCTGCCTGCTGTAGTGGCTAATCTCTTGGTTGCTTTTGAAACAATCAAACATATGGTGCTTCTGTATTTCCAATACCTGGGTGGTTATGGATGTGTGGCACTTGGGTGCAATCACTCTTTCCATGGCAGAATGACCTAACTTCTGTGGGTTGGTGTGGGTCGCTAGTGTGCCCTCAAATCACTTTTTGGGGTTGCCCCAGGGTCGCTATTTTCATCAATTTAATGTAATCTACACCTGGAGATTTGGGACATGTAGGGTCCCTATACACCAGTACATAGCTGGAACCCATAAAGCCTGATCAAGTGGTGATTTCCAACATCTTATGGGCTTCCTTTGAGGAAATAAAGGCTACATAGCATTTTTTATTCTGAAGTTGAAGGCCTCAATGCTACCCCATGTCTTTCAATTTCTAGGTTAAACAATACTCCTGTGCTTTATGATCCATGTGTTCTAATCCTTTTTTCATTAATAATTGGATTTTGGTTTTGACTCTTTTCTTGCATATGTCAATTATCAGGCTGTGTCTGCCAATTTATAATTATTCATACTAAATGCTATTACATCTTTTATTTTCTACTCCAATAGCAGTGTTTTGGCTCAGGGTTTGGTGATGTCTGCTTTTGTACAGAGTGCCCACTCCTGGATGGGATTACACCAACCACCCTTACACCCAGAAGGCTGCCTTTATGCTGCAGACAGGTTGGTTGTTGGGGCCTGACATTCTTACCATTTCTGACTCATAATTAAGTAACATTATTGCATCCTTCTGCTGTTGTCTGCTACCTGTGGCTTTCTAAATGTTTTGGACTACAACTCCCATGATCTTGCACTGTAGACTAAGCTTTTTCGAGCTGATTGGAGTCCAAATCATCTGGGGGGCTGCAGATGGCAGACGCCTCAGACTTCTATTAATATGTGCTTGTTTGGCTTATACAGATGTTTATAGAAGGTGTTTTAGATATTTGGTTGATAAGCTGTTCATCCATCAGGGCACTTGAAGTATGAGAAGTTGAGAAATATTTGTACGAGAGGTTCCCCGGATTTCCTCGATTTACTCACTGAAGCAATCTTTTTCAATTGAAGATCTGTCCTGTTGGAATGCTCTCCCTGTTGTTCTGTGACAATATTTCACCTTATTTTTATATTTTTTTTAAATGTTGTGTGTGTTTATTGTATATCTTCTTATTGTGCATCATTCTGATTCACATCAATGTCTTGTGCAAGCTTGATAACAAACAAAACATAACATTAAAATAAATAGTGTGTGAGTATCGCAGAATAATTAAATATAAGTATGTTGGTCAAATAAATGTATCCACTTGATATTGGATAACATTATCTTTTCAATGAAACTGAATTAATTCACATTTTCGTATTGTGACTAGGTCACATTCTCAAATGTTCCATGTCATTATTATGTTGAGTTCAATAGTAACTTGATATTCATTCTATTTTATGAAGCCAATGGCATGATTTATTTTGGATATAGCACTTGCTTCATAATTGTACTTAATTGTGTCAACTTAGCCAAAATTATGATCTGAGGAATTGTCTGTGTAGGAAAATGTAGTTTGGTTATGTTGATTTATGTTATTTATATGATATGATATGATATTTTATTTATATCATGGTCATACACAAGTGTTTCAGAGCGTGGCCAGGCAAAAGGGAGGGGAATAGGGGAGAAACAAAAACAACAATCCTACTAGGCCCAGTGACATTAAGAGCGTGCAATTGCATGGGAGAGGGAAAAGGGGGAAAGTGCATGGAAGAGGGAGAGGTGGAAAGTGCTGAACAGAGGAGAGAACAGAATAAATATTAATAGGTAAAAAGTAAAATGAATAAATAAATAAATAAATAAATAAAGGTGATAAACAGTGGTAGTGCAGCCAGCAAGTGGCAAGTGCTAGGATAGTCAGATAGGGTATATCTGATAAGTGCAGATGAAAAGTGGGTGGGGGATTGTATGGGTACAGATACAGACCCCAGTGCAAGTGGTGGCCCTGAGGCAGTTCAGGATGGTGGCAGGGTGAGCAGGTACCTGGGCCGGATGGTCAGAGGGTGGCCAGGTGCATGGCACTGAGAGAAAGAACAGATCAGCAGGGGAGAAGAGTGGAAAAGACAGAGCCGAAGAGGAAGGTCTTGAGGTGCTTCCAGAACCGGAGATGGTTCTCCTCAAGTTTCAAGGTGGCAGGGAGGCTATTCCAAAGGGAGCCCCAGCCAAAGACAGAGATCTGCCCCCGCACGTTGCTTTGAAAAATGACTGACCCTGAGGGAGTTACAGGTAGAGGAGCGAAGGGCTCGAGAGGGGAGGTATTTACAGAGGGATAGTTGAAGGTATTTTGCACCCGGCCCCAGAAAGCCTTGTGGACAATGCAGATGGTTTTAAATGTAAACCTTGCATCCACTGGGAGCCAACAGAGGGATTTTAGAGCTGGGGAGATATGATCCCAGGGCTTGAGGCCAAGTCTCGCAGTCCTGTTATGGATTAGTTGTAAAGAGCGGAGAGTGGAGGCAGGTAGATTTAGAAAGAGGCTGTTACAGTAGACCAATCTGGAGAGAAACAGAGATTGGGAGACAGTGAGCTTTTGAGGGAAGGAGAGGAAAGGTATAGTACCTCTGAGGAGGTGCAGTAAGAAGTTTGATTTTTTATAGAAATCAGAGATGTGTGAGGAGAAGGAAAATGTCAAGATGACACTAAGGTTTTTAGCCTTGCAGGTGGTGGTAGGGGAGAGGACCAAGGGAGGCCATCCAGAGAGTGTGGGGAAAGGATGGTGAAGGTGTACCAATGAGGAGGGTCTCAGTCTTGTTGGCATTTAGACAAAGATCATTGTCGGTACACCAATTTTTAATGGTGATTAGGCAACCAGAGATGAGGGAAGGAGAGGAGGTGGCTGAAGGAAGCCTGAAAATGAGTTGGGTGTCATCAGCACAGCACTGGAAATTTGAGCAGAAAAAGGAAATGCAGTAGGCGAGAGTTGCCAGGCATTGGTTGAAAAGCCACGGCGAGAGGTTAGAACCCTGGGGAACACCACAAGTTGAGACGAAGGAACAAAGTTGTACCTGGTAGGGTCGATCAGAGAGCAAAGTGGTCAGCCAGGCCAGAGCCTGACGGTGATACCCAGGTTGTCACAGAGACGGTTGAGCAGGGAGGTATGGATGGTTCTACGTTATTTCGCCGCGGTATTTTTCATCGTGGGTTTTTTCATTGCCGTTTTTTTTTTGAAAAACTCGTTTTTTTTTGGGTGGGGGTTACCACCCCAATCCCCCCCTTTTTTTTTTTTTTATTCCCTTACACCCACAACCATATATTTAATTTTTTAAACCCCCCAAAAAAAAAAAATTAGTTTTTTTTTCGAAATAAAAATGGCGATGAAAAAACACGCGATGAAAAATACTGCAGTGAAATGCGTGTATACCGTATGGATGACCGTGTCGAAAGCAGAGGAGAGATCAAGTAGGATTAGGACAGAGGGAATGATAGAGTCAAGGTTGGAGAGCAGGTCTTCACGGATTTTCAGGAGAGCAGTTTCCGTGCTTCTGGCAGCTCCTAAGCCATATTGGTGGTCATGGAGATAGCCAACAGAATCAGCATGAAAGTTAAGCTGAGAGATTGCCAGCTTTTCAAGTAGTTTACCCAAAAAGGGAGCAATGGAAATCGGACGATAGTTAGCGGGACAAGAAGGATCAGCTTGGTTTGTACACCAAGCACCACTTTTGTTTGCATGGTCAACAGTCACAGCGGTAGTTGTAAAAGAGAAGGGAGTGGCTTAGGTTAGTGTGACGAGGGGGACATGCCAGCAAGCTTGTATAGATGCATGTAATCTGGAAGTACACTGAGCTCTGGGTGCAGATATGTTTCTATGTGTCATGTGATGAGAGCACAGATACATCTGTGTTCAGAGGGCAGCATTGTATGCCTGTGTTGCTCCAACACATTGCCCAGGACAGTGATTTATAAGTTGATTGTGGGCTGAAACATTCTGCTGTTTGATGACTGTTCGGAGGGTGACTGAAACCACTCAAAGTGACTGTTTTGCAGATGGCACTTTATTCTATTATAAACAAATACATATTATATTGCTGTGTGTTAGAGATTAGACTTTGAGAATGTTAGCACAGACAGTTACTGGAGGGCCAGGTGGCTAATTAGGAGAATCCATTTGGTATGGCCATGACGTCAACTCAACAAGGATGACCCTCGAGTGAGTTCTTGGGAGTGGTTCCCTTCAGATAAAGTACTTTTCAGGATATGTCCTGAGGCACCTTTATGTGACCTACTGTCTCTGGCACTGGACATTGGGCAGTGGCTTGCTCTGAATGCGGCGGAGGAACACAGGGAGAAGAAGAAGCCAAATGGAGAATGCAGCAGTAGGTACCTTGTAGACAGTGGGTGAGAATAGCTCCCAAATGATGCTCAGAGTAATTATTTCCAAGAGAGACCAGAGCCTAGTTGGGTGTCTAGGAACAACTCAGCATGTCACGAGGTAAAGGGGCAATATATTGGAGACAGTAGCATGAGTTCCATTGGACATCAGACAGAATAAAATCAGTGGGGCACTTATTGTACGGGGCACCAGGTAGCCAAATTGAAGGATGCCAGTGAGCAACCCTTCAGAGGGGGGAAATCATAGTGGGACACGAAGGGGAAGTATTACAGTGCAATACACAGAAGTAGTGCTGTGTTAGGGAGAAAGTAGAATGTTAAGCAGGGTAAAAAATAGCCTACTAGACACGGTAAGGCCATGACAAATAAAGCATTAGAAGTTGTAGCAAAGCTCTTCAAGACCTGACATGGTGAAGCAGCCTGGTTTCCTCCCCACACCTTTACTACTGGCCTCTGCAGACAGCTGCTGTTTCCCTTTTTCACCTTACCACTGTAAATGTCTCTCCCCCTCTCTCTCTCTCTCTCTCTCTTAATCCCCTCTCTCTTTCTCTTTCTCGCTCCTACTATGTCTCTCAAATACATCTTGTACTGTGTACTACAACAATCTGGGAATTGCCAAATAAGGGTGGGGGGGCACAGTCTGCTGACTCCACACATTACCATAATCATTGTGTTAATGGTTATGATAGGCACAAACCTTAGGGTAAGAGATTGTGTTATGGGCAAAATGTTCAGTTGGCATTGTTTGTGTTTCTCTGTCAGCTACAAAGTTGATCCAGAGTTAGACAGTAAAGTTAGTTTCTGTGTGGGAACATGGGGGGGGGGCAGTAGAAATTAATGTCTGGGTGTATCATTGTGGGGTTTAATAAAGACTTATTCAGGGTAATTCATAGAATTCAGCGTATTCATGGATTTTAGCCTCCAAAACCAGCCATAGCGCAGAATGGCGCAGCGACCCTGCAGCAGCGCCAGTTACGCCCCCAAACCCTCCCCGTGCGCCATGCACAGGGCACAAATCCCGTACATGGCGCACAGGCCCCGAACCACGTAAACGCCAGTAGAACTCCCCGCGCACCCCTCCGAATACATGTACACCCCGGCGTGGGGAGTTTCCCACGCGATTGGCCCTGTGCGAGCAGGGTACGTGTGTTACTGGGTTGCGCGGGTACTTTCACACGCGATTGGCCCTGTGCGAGCAGGGTACGTGTATTACTGGGGTGCGCGGGAACTTTCACACGCGATTGGCCCTGTGCGAGCAGGGTACGTGTGTTACTGAGGTGCACGGGAACTTTCACACGCGATTGGCCCTGTGCGAGCGGGGTACGTGTATTACTGGGGTGCGTGGGAACTTTCACACGCGATTGGCCCTGTGCGAGCAGGGTACGTGTGTTACTGGGGTGCGCAGGAAATTTCACACGCAATTGGCCCTGTGCGAGCGGGGTACATGTATTACTGGGGTGCGCGGGAACTTTCACACGCGATTGGCCCTCTGCGAGCGGGGTACGTGTGTTACTGGGGTGTGTGGGAACTTTCACAAGCGATTGGCCCTGTGCGAGCGGGGTACGTGTGTAACTGGGGTGCGTGGGAACTTTCACACGTGATTGGCCCTGTGCGAGCGGGGTACGTGTATTACTGGGGTGCGCGGGAAATTTCACACGCGTTTGGCCCTGTGCGAGTGGGGTACGTGTGTTACTGGGGTGCGCGGGAACTTTCACACGCGATTGTTCCTGTGCGAGCGGGGTACGTGTATTACTGGGGTGCTCGGGAACGTTCACACGCAATTGGCCCTGTGCAAGCGGGGTACGTGTGTTACTGGGGTGCGCAGGAACTTTCACACGTGATTGGCCCTGTGCGAGCGGGGTACGTGTGTTACTGGGGTGCACAGGAACTTTCACACGCGATTGGCGCTGTGCGAGTGGGGTACGTGTATTACTGGGGTGTGCTGGAGTTTTCACATGCGATTGGCCCTGTGCGAGCGGGGTACGTGTGTTACTGGGGTGCACGGGAACTTTCACACGCGATTGGCCCTATGCGAGCGGGGTACTTGTGTTGCTGGGGTGCGCGGGTACTTTCACACGCGATTGGCCCTGTGCGAGCGGGGTACGTGTATTACTGGGGTGTGCGAGAACTTTCACCAGCGATTGGCCCTGTGCGAGCAGGGTACATGTGTTACTGGGGTGCGTGGGAACTTTCACACGCGATTGGCCCTGTGCGAGCGGGGTACGTCTATTACTGGGGTGCGCGGGAACTTTCACACGTGATTCTCCCTGTGCGAGCAGGGTACATGTGTTACTGGGGTGCGCGGGAACTTTCACACGCGATTGGCCTTGTGTGAGCGGAGTACGTGTATTACTGGGGTGCACAGGAAATTTCACACGTGATTGGCCCTGTGCAAGCGGGGTACGTGTATTACTAGGGTGCGCGGGAACTTTCACACACGATTGGCCCTGTGCGAGCAGGGTACGTGTGTTACTGGGGTGCACAGGTACTTTCACACGCAATTGTCCCTGTGCGAGCCGGGTACGTGTATTACTGGGGGGCACGGGAACTTTCACACGCGAATGGCCCTGTGCGAGCAGGGTACGTGTGACACTGGGGTGCGCGGGAACTTTCACACGCGATTGGCCCTGTGCGAGCGGGGTACATGTGTTACCGAAGTGCGAGGGCACTTTCACATGCGATTTGCCCTGTGCGAGCGGGGTACGTGTATTACTGGGGTGCGCAGGAACTTTCACACGTGATTGGGCCTGTGCGAGCAGGGTACGTGTGTTACTGGGGTGTGCTGGAACTTTCACACGCGTTTGGCCCTGTGCGAACGGGGTACGTGTGTTACTGGGGTGCGCGGGAACTTTCACACGCGATTGGCCCTGTGCGAGCAGGGTACGTGTATTACTGGTGTGTGCTGGAACTTTCACACGCGATTGGCCATGTGCAAATGGGGTACGTGTGTTACTGGGGTGCGCAGGAACTTTCACACGCAATTCGCCCTGTGCGGCAGGGTACGTGTGTTACTGGGGTGCGCAGGAACTTTCACACGCGATTGGCCCTGTGCGAGCGGGGTACGTGTGTTACTGGGGTGCGCAGGAACTTTCACACGCGATTGGCCCTGTGCGAGCAGCGTACATGTATTACTGGGGTGTGCAGGAACTTTCACATGCGATTTGCCCTGTGCGAGCGGGGTATGTGTGTTACTGGGGTGCGTCGGAACTTTCACATGCGATTGGCCCTGTGCGAGCGGGGTACATGTATTACTGTGGTGCGCGGGAACTTTCACATGCGATTGGCCCTGTGCAAGCGGAGTAAGTGTGTTACTGGGGTGTGCGGGAACTTTCACACGCAATTGGCCCTCTGCGAGCGGGGTACATGTATTACTGGGGTGCGCGCGATCTTTCACACGCGATTGGCCCTGTGCGAACGGGGTAGGTGTGTTACTGGGGTGCGTGGGAACTTTCACATGCCATTGGCCCTTTGGGAGCGGGGTACGTGTGTTAATGGGGTGTGCGGGAACTTTCACATGCGATTGGCCCTGTGCGAGTGGGGTACGTGTGTTGCTGGGGTGCGCGGGTGCTTTCACACGCGATTGGCCCTGTGCGAGTGGGGTACATGTATTACAGGGGTGCTCGGGAACTTTCACATGCAATTGGCCCTCTGCCAGCGGGGTACGTGTGTTACTGGGGTGCGCAGGAACTTTCACACGCGATTGGCCCTGTGCGAGCGGGGTACGTGTATTACTGGGGTGCGCGGGAACTTTCACATGCGATTGGCCCTGTGCGAGCGGGGTATGTGTGTTACTGGGGTGCGCAGGAACTTTCACATGCGATTGGCCCTGTGCGAGTGGGGTACGTGTGTACTGGTGTGTGCGGGAAATTTCACACGCAATTGGTCCTGTGCGAGCGGGGTACGTGTGTTACTGGGGTGCGGGGGTACTTTCACATGCGATTTGCAATGTGCGAGCGGCGTACGTGTGTTAGTGGGGTGCGCAGGAACTTTCAAATGTGATTGGCCCTGTGCGAGCAGGGTACATGTATTACTGGGGTGCGCGGGAACTTTCACACGCGATTGGCCCTGTGCGAGTGGAGTACGTGTGTTACTGGGGTGCGTGGGAACTTTCACACACAATTGGCCCTGTGCGAGTGGGGTACATGTATTACTGGGGTGCGCGTGATCTTTCACACGCGATTGGCCCTGTGCGAGCGGGGTACGTGTGTTACTGGGGTGCGTGTGTTACTGGGGTGTGTGGGAACATTCACAAGAGATTGGCCCTGTGCGAGCGGGGTACATGTGTTACAGGGGTGCGTGGGAACTTTCACACGCGATTGGCCCTGTGCGAGCGGGGTACGTGTATTACTGGGTGCGCGAGAACTTTCACCAGCGATTGGCCCTGTGTGAGCAGGGTACATGTGTTACTGGGGTGCGTGGGAAATTTCACACGAGATTGGCCCTGTGCGAGCGGGGTGCGTTTATTACTGGGGTGCGCGGGAACTTTCACACGCGATTGTCCCTGTGCGAGCAGGGTACGTGTGTTACTGGGGTGTGCGGGAACTTTCACACGCGATTGGCCCCGTTTGTGCAGGGTACGTGTATTACTGGGGTGCACGGGAACTTTCACACGTGATTGCCCCTGTGCAAGCGAGGTACGTGTGTTACTGGGGTGCGCAGGAACTTTCACACACGATTGGCCCTGTGCGAGCAGGGTACGTGTGTTACTGGGGTGCACGGGTACTTTCACATGCGATTGGCCTTGTGCGAGCGGGGTACGTGTATTACTGGGGTGTGCTGGAACTTTCACACGCGAATGGCCCTGTGTGAATGAGGTACGTATGTTACTGGGGGGCGCGGGATCTTTCACACGCGATTGGCCCTGTGCGAGCGGGTTACGTATGTTACTGAGGTGCGTGGGTACTTCCACACGCGATTGGCCCTGTGCGAGCGGGGTACGTGTATTACTGGGGTGCACAGGAACTTTCACACGTGATTGGCCCTGTGCGAGCGGGGTATGTGTGTTACTGGGGTGCGCAGGAACTTTCACATGCGATTGGCCCTGTGCGAGTGGGGTGCGTGTATTACTGGGGTGTGCTGGAACTTTCACACGCGATTGGCCCTGTGCGAGCGGGGTACGTGTATTACTGGTGTGTGCTGGAACTTTCACACGCGATTGGCCATATGCGAATGGGGTACGTGTGTTACTGGGGTGCGCGGGAACTTTCACACGCAATTCGCCCTGTGCGAGCAGGGTACGTGTGTTACTGGGGTGCGCAGGAACTTTCACACGCGATTGGCCATGTGCGAGCGGGGTACGTGTGTTACTGGGGTGCGCAGGAACTTTCACACGTGATTGGCCCTGTGCGAGCGGGGTACATGTATTACTGGGGTGCGCGGGAACTTTCACATGCGATTTGCCCTGTGCGAGCGGAGTACGTGTGTTACTGGGGTGCGTCGGAACTTTCACATGTGATTGGCCCTGTGCGAGCAGGGTACATGTATTACTGGGGTGCGCGGGAACTTTCACATGCGATTGGCCCTGTGCGAGCTGAGTATGTGTGTTACTGGGGTGTGCGGGAACTTTCACACGCAATTGGCCCTGTGCGAGCGGGGAACATGTATTACTGGGGTGCGCGCGATCTTTCACACGCGATTGGCCCTGTGCGAACGGGGTACGTGTGTTACTGCGGTGCGCGGGAACTTTCACATGCGATTGGCCCTTTGGGAGCGGGGTACGTGTGTTACTGGGGTGTGCGGGAACTTTCACATGCGATTGGCCCTGTACGAGTGGGGTACGTGTGTTTCTGGGGTGCGCGGGTGCTTTCACATGCGATTGGCCCTGTGCGAGTGGGGTACGTGTATTACTGGGGTGAGCGGGAACTTTCACACACAATTGGCCCTCTGCGAGCGGGGTACGTGTGTTACTGGGGTGCGCAGGAACTTTCACACGCGATTGGCCCTGTGCGAGCGGGGTACGTGTATTATTGGGGTGCGTGGGAACTTTCACATGCGATTGGCCCTGTGCGAGCGGGGTATGTGTGTTACTAGGGTGCGCAGGAACTTTCACATGCGATTGACCCTGTGCGAGTGGGGTATGTGTGTACTGGTGTGTGCGGGAACTTTCACACGCGATTGGTCCTGTGCGAGCAGGGTACGTGTGTTACTGGGGTGCGCAGGAACTTTCAAATGCGATTGGCCCTGTGCGAGCGGGGTACATGTATTACTGGGGTGCGCGGGAACTTTTACACACAATTGGCCCTGTGCGAATGGGGTACATGAATTACTGGGGTGCGCGCGATCTTTCACACGCGATTGGCCCAGTGTGAGCGGGGTACGTGTGTTACTGGGGTGCGTGGGAACTTTCACAAGCTATTGGCCCTGTGCGAGCGGGGTACGTGTGTTACTGGGATGCGTGGGAACTTTCACACGCGATTGGCCCTGTGCGAGCGGGGTACGTGTATTACTGGGTGCGCGAGAACTTTCACCAGCGATTGGCCCTGTGCGAGCAGGGTACATGTGTTACTGGGGTGCGTGGGAACTTTCACATGAGATTGGCCCTGTGCGAGCGGGGTGCGTTTATTACTGGGGTGCGCGGGAACTTTCACGCGCGATTGTCCCTGTGCGAGCAGGGTACGTGTGTTACTGGGGTGCGCGGGAACTTTCACACGCGATTGGCCCCGTGTGTGTGGGGTACGTGTATTACTGGGGTGCGCAGGAACTTTCACACACCATTGGCCCTGTGCGAGCAGGGTACGTGTGTTACTGGGGTGCACGGGTACTTTCACATGCGATTGGCCTTGTGCGAGCAGGGTACGTGTATTACTGGGGTGCGCGGGAACTTTCACACGCTATTGGCCCTGTGCGAGCGGGGTATGTGTGTTACTGGGGTGCGCGGGGTGCGCGGGAGCTTTCACACGCGATTGGCCCTGTGCGAGCAGGGTACGTGTATTACTGGGGTGTGCTGGAACTTTCACACGCGATTGGCCTGTGTGAATGAGGTACGTGTGTTACTGGGGGGCGCGGGAACTTTCACACGCGATTGGCCCTGTGCGAGCAGGGTACGTATGTTACTGAGGTGCGCGGGTACTTCCACACGCGATTGGCCCTGTGCGAGAGGGGTTCGTGTATTACTGGGGTGCACAGGAACTTTCACACGTGATTGGCCCTGTGCGAGCATGGTATGTGTGTTACTGGGGTGCACGGGTACTTTCACATGCGATTGGCCTTGTGCGAGCAGGGTACGTGTATTACTGGGGTGCGCGGGAACTTTCACACGCTATTGGCCCTGTGCGAGCGGGGTATGTGTGTTACTGGGGTGCGCCGGAGCTTTCACACGCGATTGGCCCTGTGCGAGCAGGGTACGTGTATTACTGGGGTGTGCTGGAACTTTCACACGCGATTGGCCTGTGTGAATGAGGTACGTGTGTTACTGGGGGGCGCGGGAACTTTCACACACGATTGGCCCTGTGCGAGCAGGGTACGTATGTTACTGAGGTGCGCGGGTACTTCCACACGCGATTGGCCCTGTGCGAGAGGGGTACGTGTATTACTGGGGTGCACAGGAACTTTCACACGTGATTGGCCCTGTGCGAGCGGGGTATGTGTGTTACTGGGGTGCGCAGGAATTTTCACACGCGATTGGCCCTGTGCGAGTGGGGTACGTGTATTACTGGGGTGTGCTGGAACTTTCACACGCGATTGGCCCTGTGCGAGCGGGGTACGTGTATTACTGGTGTGTGCTGGAACTTTCACACGCGATTGGCCATGTGCGAATGGGGTACGTGTGTTACTGGGGTGCGTGGGAACTTTCACATGCAATTCGCCCTGTGCGAGCGGCGTACGTGTGTTAGTGGGGTGCGCAGGAACTTTCAAATGTGATTGGCCCTGTGCGAGCAGGGTACATGTATTACTGGGGTGCGCGGGAACTTTCACACGCGATTGGCCCTGTGCGAGTGGAGTACGTGTGTTACTGGGGTGCGTGGGAACTTTCACACACAATTGGCCCTGTGCGAGTGGGGTACATGTATTACTGGGGTGCGCGTGATCTTTCACACGCGATTGGCCCTGTGCGAGCGGGGTACGTGTGTTACTGGGGTGCGTGTGTTACTGGGGTGCGTGGGAACATTCACAAGAGATTGGCCCTGTGCGAGCGGGGTACATGTGTTCCAGGGGTGCGTGGGAACTTTCACACGCGATTGGCCCTGTGCGAGCGGGGTACGTGTATTACTGGGTGCGCGAGAACTTTCACCAGCGATTGGCCCTGTGTGAGCAGGGTACATGTGTTACTGGGGTGCGTGGGAAATTTCACACGAGATTGGCCCTGTGCGAGCGGGGTGCGTTTATTACTGGGGTGCGCGGGAACTTTCACACGCGATTGTCCCTGTGCGAGCAGGGTACGTGTGTTACTGGGGTGTGCGGGAACTTTCACACGCGATTGGCCCCGTTTGTGCAGGGTACGTGTATTACTGGGGTGCACGGGAACTTTCACACGTGATTGCCCCTGTGCAAGCGAGGTACGTGTGTTACTGGGGTGCTCAGGAACTTTCACACACGATTGGCCCTGTGCGAGCAGGGTACGTGTGTTACTGGGGTGCACGGGTACTTTCACATGCGATTGGCCTTGTGCGAGCGGGGTACGTGTATTACTGGGGTGTGCTGGAACTTTCACACGCGAATGGCCCTGTGTGAATGAGGTACGTATGTTACTGGGGGGCGCGGGATCTTTCACACGCGATTGGCCCTGTGCGAGCGGGGTACGTATGTTACTGAGGTGCGTGGGTACTTCCACACGCGATTGGCCCTGTGCGAGCGGGGTACGTGTATTACTGGGGTGCACAGGAACTTTCACACGTGATTGGCCCTGTGCGAGCGGGGTATGTGTGTTACTGGGGTGCGCAGGAACTTTCACATGCGATTGGCCCTGTGCGAGTGGGGTGCGTGTATTACTGGGGTGTGCTGGAACTTTCACACGCGATTGGCCCTGTGCGAGCGGGGTACGTGTATTACTGGTGTGTGCTGGAACTTTCACACGCGATTGGCCATATGCGAATGGGGTACGTGTGTTACTGGGGTGCGCGGGAACTTTCACACGCAATTCGCCCTGTGCGAGCAGGGTACGTGTGTTACTGGGGTGCGCAGGAACTTTCACACGCGATTGGCCATGTGCGAGCGGGGTACGTGTGTTACTGGGGTGCGCAGGAACTTTCACACGTGATTGGCCCTGTGCAAGCGGGGTACATGTATTACTGGGGTGCGCGGGAACTTTCACATGCGATTTGCCCTGTGCGAGCGGAGTACGTGTGTTACTGGGGTGCGTCGGAACTTTCACATGTGATTGGCCCTGTGCGAGCAGGGTACATGTATTACTGGGGTGCGCGGGAACTTTCACATGCGATTGGCCCTGTGCGAGCTGAGTATGTGTGTTACTGGGGTGTGCGGGAACTTTCACACGCAATTGGCCCTGTGCGAGCGGGGAACATGTATTACTGGGGTGCGCGCGATCTTTCACACGCGATTGGCCCTGTGCGAACGGGGTACGTGTGTTACTGCGGTGCGCGGGAACTTTCACATGCGATTGGCCCTTTGGGAGCGGGGTACGTGTGTTACTGGGGTGTGCGGGAACTTTCACATGCGATTGGCCCTGTACGAGTGGGGTACGTGTGTTTCTGGGGTGCGCGGGTGCTTTCACATGCGATTGGCCCTGTGCGAGTGGGGTACGTGTATTACTGGGGTGAGCGGGAACTTTCACACACAATTGGCCCTCTGCGAGCGGGGTACGTGTGTTACTGGGGTGCGCAGGAACTTTCACACGCGATTGGCCCTGTGCGAGCGGGGTACGTGTATTATTGGGGTGCGTGGGAACTTTCACATGCGATTGGCCCTGTGCGAGCGGGGTATGTGTGTTACTAGGGTGCGCAGGAACTTTCACATGCGATTGACCCTGTGCGAGTGGGGTATGTGTGTACTGGTGTGTGCGGGAACTTTCACACGCGATTGGTCCTGTGCGAGCAGGGTACGTGTGTTACTGGGGTGCGCAGGAACTTTCAAATGCGATTGGCCCTGTGCGAGCGGGGTACATGTATTACTGGGGTGCGCGGGAACTTTTACACACAATTGGCCCTGTGCGAATGGGGTACATGAATTACTGGGGTGCGCGCGATCTTTCACACGCGATTGGCCCAGTGTGAGCGGGGTACGTGTGTTACTGGGGTGCGTGGGAACTTTCACAAGCTATTGGCCCTGTGCGAGCGGGGTACGTGTGTTACTGGGATGCGTGGGAACTTTCACACGCGATTGGCCCTGTGCGAGCGGGGTACGTGTATTACTGGGTGCGCGAGAATTTCACCAGCGATTGGCCCTGTGCGAGCAGGGTACATGTGTTACTGGGGTGCGTGGGAACTTTCACATGAGATTGGCCCTGTGCGAGCGGGGTGCGTTTATTACTGGGGTGCGCGGGAACTTTCACGCGCGATTGTCCCTGTGCGAGCAGGGTACGTGTGTTACTGGGGTGCGCGGGAACTTTCACACGCTATTGGCCCCGTGTGTGCGGGGTACGTGTATTACTGGGGTGCGCAGGAACTTTCACACACCATTGGCCCTGTGCGAGCAGGGTACGTGTGTTACTGGGGTGCACGGGTACTTTCACACGCTATTGGCCCTGTGCGAGCGGGGTATGTGTGTTACTGGGGTGCGCGGGAGCTTTCACACGCGATTGGCCCTGTGCGAGCAGGGTACGTGTATTACTGGGGTGTGCTGGAACTTTCACACGCGATTGGCCTGTGTGAATGAGGTACGTGTGTTACTGGGGGGCGCGGGAACTTTCACACGCGATTGGCCCTGTGCGAGCAGGGTACGTATGTTACTGAGGTGCGCGGGTACTTCCACACGCGATTGGCCCTGTGCGAGAGGGGTTCGTGTATTACTGGGGTGCACAGGAACTTTCACACGTGATTGGCCCTGTGCGAGCAGGGTATGTGTGTTACTGGGGTGCACGGGTACTTTCACATGCGATTGGCCTTGTGCGAGCAGGGTACGTGTATTACTGGGGTGCGCGGGAACTTTCACACGCTATTGGCCCTGTGCGAGCGGGGTATGTGTGTTACTGGGGTGCGCCGGAGCTTTCACACGCGATTGGCCCTGTGCGAGCAGGGTACGTGTATTACTGGGGTGTGCTGGAACTTTCACACGCGATTGGCCTGTGTGAATGAGGTACGTGTGTTACTGGGGGGCGCGGGAACTTTCACACACGATTGGCCCTGTGCGAGCAGGGTACGTATGTTACTGAGGTGCGCGGGTACTTCCACACGCGATTGGCCCTGTGCGAGAGGGGTACGTGTATTACTGGGGTGCACAGGAACTTTCACACGTGATTGGCCCTGTGCGAGCGGGGTATGTGTGTTACTGGGGTGCGCAGGAATTTTCACACGCGATTGGCCCTGTGCGAGTGGGGTACGTGTATTACTGGGGTGTGCTGGAACTTTCACACGCGATTGGCCCTGTGCGAGCGGGGTACGTGTATTACTGGTGTGTGCTGGAACTTTCACACGCGATTGGCCATGTGCGAATGGGGTACGTGTGTTACTGGGGTGCGTGGGAACTTTCACATGCAATTCGCCCTGTGCGAGCAGGGTACGTGTGTTACTGGGGTGCGCAGGAACTTTCAAACGCGATTGTCCCTGTGCGAGCGGGGTACGTGTGTTACTGGGGTGCGCAGGAACTTTCACATGCGATTGGCCCTGTGCGAGCGGGGTACATGTATTACTGGGGTGCGCGGGAACTTTCACATGCGATTTGCCCTGTGCGAGCGGGGTACGTGTGTTACTGGGGTGCGTTGGAACTTTCACATGCGATTGGCCCTGTGCGAGCGGGGTACATGTATTACTGGGGTGCGCGGGAACTTTCACATGCGATTGGCCCTGTGCGAGCGGAGTACGTGTGTTACTGGGGTGTGCGGGAACTTTCACACGCAATTGGCCCTGTGCGAGCGGGGTACATGTATTACTGGGGTGCGCGCGATCTTTCACACGCGATTGGCCCTGTGCGAACGGGGTACGTGTGTTACTGGGGTGCGCGGGAACTTTCACATGCGATTGGCCCTTTGGGAGCGGGGTTCGTGTGTTACTGGGGTGTGTTGGAACTTCCACATGCGATTGGCCCTGTGCGAGTGGGGTACGTGTGTTGCTGGGGTGCGCAGGTGCTTTCACACGCGATTGGCCCTGTGCGAGTGGGGTACGTGTATTACTGGGGTGCGCTGGAACTTTCACACGCAATTGGCCCTCTGCGAGCGGGGTACGTGTGTTACTGGGGTGCGCAGGAACTTTCACACGCGATTGGCCCTGTGCGAGCGGGGTACGTGTATTACTGGGGTACGTGGGAACTTTCACATGCGATTGGCCCTGTGCGAGCGGGGTATGTGTGTTACTGGGGTGCGCGGGAACTTTCACATGCGATTGGCCCTGTGGGAGCGGAGTACGTGTGTAACTGGTGTGCGCGGGAACTTTCACACACAATTGGCCCTGTGCGAGTGGGGTACATGTATTACTGGGGTGCGCGCGATCTTTCACACGCGATTGGCCCTGTGCGAGCGGGGTACGTGTGTTACTGGGGTGCGTGGGATCTTTCACAAGCGATTGGCCCTGTGCGAGCGGGGTACGTGTGTTACTGGGGTGCATGGGAACTTTCACACGCAATTGGCCCTGTGCGAGCGGGGTACGTGTATTACTGGGTGCGCGAGAACTTTCACCAGCGATTGGCCCTGTGCGAGCAGGGTACATGTGTTACTGGGGTGCGTGGGAACTTTCACACGAAATTGGCCCTGTGCGAGCGGGGTGCGTTTATTACTGGGGTGCGCGGGAACTTTCACACGCGATTGTCCCTGTGCGAGCAGGGTACGTGTGTTACTGGGGTGCGCGGGAACTTTCACACACGATTGGCCCCGTGTGTGCAGGGTACGTGTATTACTGGGGTGCACGGGAACTTTCACACGTGATTGGCCCTGTGCAAGCGGGGTACTTGTGTTACTGGGGTGCGCAGGAACTTTCACACACGATTGGTCCTGTGCGAGCAGGGTACGTGTATTACTGGGGTGCGCGGGAACTTTCACACGCTATTGGCCCTGTGCGAGCGGGGTATGTGTGTTACTGGGGTGCGCGGGAACTTTCACACGCGATTGGCCCTGTGCGAGTGGGGTACGTGTATTACTGGGGTGTAATGGAACTTTCACACGCGAGTGGCCCTGTGTGAATGAGGTACGTGTGTTACTGGGGGGCGCGGGAACTTTCACACACGATTGGCCCTGTGCGAGCGGGGTACGTATGTTACTGAGGTGCGCGGGTTCTTCCACACGCGATTGGCCCTGTGCGAGCGGGGTACGTGTATTACTGGGGTGCACAGGAACTTTCACACGTGATTGGCCCTGTGCGAGCGGGGTATGTGTGTTACTGGGGTGCGCAGGAACTTTCACACGCGATTGGCCCTGTGCGAGTGGGGTACGTGTATTACTGGGGTGTGCTGGAACTTTCACATGTGATTGGCCCTGTGCGAGCGGGGTACGTGTGTTACTGGGGTGCGCGGGAACTTTCACACGCGATTGGCCCTGTGCGAGCGGGGTACTTGTGTTGCTGGGGTGCGCGGGTACTTTCACACGCGATTGGCCCTGTGTGAGCGGGGTACGTGTATTACTGGGGTGCGCGAGAACTTTCACCAGCGATTGGCCCTGTGCGAGCAGGGTACATGTGTTACTGGGGTGCGTGGGAACTTTCACACGCGATTGGCCCTGTGCGAGCAGGGTACGTCTATTACTGGGGTGCGCGGGAACTTTCACACGTGATTCTCCCTGTGCGAGCATGGTACATGTCTTACTGGGGTGCGCGGGAACTTTCACACGCGATTGGCCCTGTGTGAGTGGAGTACATGGATTACTGGGGTGCACGGGAACTTTCACACGTGATTGGCCCTGTGCGAGCAGAGTACCTGTGTTACTGGGGTGTGCGGGAACTTTCACACACGATTGGCCCTGTGCGAGCAGGGTACGTGTGTTACTGGATTGCAGAGGTACTTTCACACGCGATTGGCCCTGTGCGAGCGGGGTACGTGTATTACTGGGGTGCACGGGAACTTTCACACGCGAATGGCCCTGTGCAAGCGGGGTACGTGTGTTATTGGGGTGCGCGGGAACTTTCACACGCGATTGGCCCTGTGCGAGCGGGGTACATGTGTTACCAAGGTGCTCGGGTACTTTCACACGCGATTGGCCCTGTGCGAGCGGGGTACGTGTATTACTGGGGGGCGCAGGAACTTTCACACGCGATTGGGCCTGTGCGAGTGGGGTACATGTATTACTGGGGTGTGCTGGAACTTTCACATGCGATTGGCCCTGTGCGAACGGGGTACGTGTGTTACTGGGGTGCGCGGGAACTTTAACACGCGATTGGCCCTGTGCGAGCGGGGTATGTGTATTACTGGTGTGTGCTGGAACTTTCACACGTGATTGGCCATGTGCGAATGGGGTACGTGTGTTACTGGGGTGCGCGGGAACTTTCACATGCGATTGGCCCTGTGCGAGCGGGGTACGTGTGTTACTGGGGTGCGCGGGAACTTTCACACGCGATTGGCCCTGTGCGAGCGGGGTACGTGTGTTACTGGGGTGCGCGGGAACTTTCACATGCGATTTGCCCTGTGCGAGCGGGGTACGTGTGTTATTGGGGTGCGTGGAAACTTTCACATGCAATTGGCCCTGTGCGAGCGGGGTACATGTATTACTGGGGTGCGCGGGAACTTTCACATGCAATTGGCCCTGTGCGAGTGGAGTACGTGTGTTACTGGGGTGTGTGGGAACTTTCACACGCAATTGGCCCTGTGCGAGCGGGGTACATGTATTACTGGTGTGCGCGCGATCTTTCACACGCGATTGGCCCAGGGCGAATGGGGTACATGTGTTACTGGGGTGCGCGGGAACTTTCACATGCGATTGGCCCTTTGCGAGCGGGGTACGTGTGTTACTGGGGTGTGCGGGAACTTTCACATGCGATTGGCCCTGTGCGAGTGGGGTACGTGTGTTGCTGGGGTGCGTGGGTGCTTTCACACGCGATTGGCCCTGTGCGAGTGGGGTACATGTATTACTGGGGTGCGCGGGAACTTTCTCACGCAATTGGCCCTGTGCGAGCGGGGTACCTGTGTTACTGGGGTGCGCAGGAACTTTCACACGCGATTGGAACTGTGCGAGCGGGGTACATGTATTACTGGGGTGCGCGGGAACTTTCACACGCGATTGGCCCTGTGGGAGTGGGGTATGTGTGTACTGGTGTGCGCGGGAACTTTTACATGCGATTGGCCCTGTGCGAGTGGGGTATGTGTGTACTGGTGTGCGCGGGAACTTTCACACGCGATTGGTCCTGTGCGAGCCGGGTACGTGTGTTACTGGGGTGCGGGGGTACTTTCACATGCGATTTGCCCTGTGCGAGCGGGGCACGTGTGTTACTGGGGTGCGCGGGAACTTTCACATGCGATTGGCCCTGTGCGAGCGGGGTACATGTATTACTAGGGTGCGCAGGAACGTTCACACGCGATTGGCCCTGTGAGAGCGGAGTATGTGTGTTACTCGGGTGCGCGGGAACTTTCACACGCAATTGGCCCTGTGCGAGTGGGGTACATGTATTACTGGGGTGCGCGCGATCTTTCACACGCGATTGGCCCAGTGCGAGCGGGGTATGTGTGTTACTGGGGTGCGTGGGAACTTTCACAAGCGATTGGCTCTGTGCGAGCGGGGTACGTGTGTTACTGCGGTGCGTGGGAACTTTCACACGTGATTGCTCCTGTACGAGCGGGGTACGTGTATTACTGGGGTGCGCAGGAAGTTTCACACGCGTTTGGCCCTGTGTGAGTGGGGTACGTGTGTTACTGGGGTGCGCGTTAACTTTCACACGCGATTGGCCCTGTCCGAGCGGGGTACGTGTATTACTGGGGTGCTCTGGAACTTTCACACGCGTTTGGCCCTGTGCAAGTGGGGTACGTGTGTTACTGGGGTGCGCAGGAACTTTCACACGCGATTGGCCCTGTGCGAGCGGGGTACGTGTGTTACTGGGGTACGCGGGAACTTTCACATGCAATTGGCCCTGTGCGAGCAGGGTACGTGTGTTACTGGGGTGCGCGGGTACTTTCACACGCGATTGGCCCTGTGCGAGCGGGGTACGTGTATTACTGGGGTGCGCGTGAAATTTCACCAGCGATTTGCCCTGTGCGAGCGGGGCACGTGTGTTACTGGGGTGCGCGGGAACTTTCACATGTGATTGGCCCTGTGCGAGCGGGGTACATGTATTACTGGGGTGCGCAGGAACGTTCACACACGATTGGCCCTGTGCGAGCGGAGTATGTGTGTTACTGGGGTGCGCGGGAACTTTCACACGCAATTGGCCCTGTGCGAGTGGGGTACATGTATTACTGGGGTGCGCGCAATCTTTCACACGGGATTGGCCCTGTGCGAGCGGGGTACATGTGTTACTGGGGTGCGTGGGAACTTTCAAAAGCGATTGGCTCTGTGCGAGCGGGGTACGTGTGTTACTGCGGTGTGTGGGAACTTTCACACGCGATTGACCCTGTACGAGCGTGGTACGTGTATTACTGGGGTGCGCAGGAAGTTTCACACACGTTTGGCCCTGTGTGAGTGGGGTACGTGTGTTACTGGGGTGCGTGTTAACTTTCACACGCGATTGGCCCTGTGCGAGCGGGGTACGTGTATTACTGCAGTGCTCTGGAACTTTCACATGCGTTTGGCCCTGTGCAAGTGGGGTACGTGTGTTACTGGGGTGCGCAGGAACTTTCACACGCGATTGGCCCTGTGCGAGCGGGGTACGTGTGTTACTGGGGTACGCAGGAACTTTCACATGCAATTGGCCCTGTGCGAGCGGGGTAGGTGTGTTACTGGGGTGCGCGGGTACTTTCACACGCGATTGGCCCTGTGCGAGCGGGGTACGTGTATTACTGGGGTGCGCGTGAAATTTCACCAGCGATTGGCCCTGTGCAAGCAGGGTACATGTGTTACTGGGGTGCGTGGGAACTTTCACACGCGATTGGCCCTGTGCGAGCGGGGTGTGTTTATTACTGGGGTGCGTGGGAACTTTCACACGCGATTGTCCCTGTGCGAGCATGGTACGTGTGTTACTGGGGTGCGCGGGAACTTTCACATGCGATTGGCCCCGTGTGTGCAGGGTATGTGTATTACTGGAGTGCACGTGAACTTTCACACGTGATTGGCCCTGTGCAAACGGGGTACGTGTGTTACTGCGGTGCGCAGGAACTTTCACACACTATTGGCCCTGTGCGAGCAGGGTACGTGTGTTACTGGGGTGCACGGGTACTTTCATACGCGATTGGCCCTGTGCGAGCAGGGTACGTATATTACTGGGGTGCGCGGGAACTTTCACACGCGATTGGCCCTGTGCGAGCAGGGTACGTGTGTTACTGAGGTGCGCAGGTACTTCCACACGCGATTGGCCCTGTGCGAGCGGGGTACGTGTATTACTGGGGTGCACAGGAACTTTCACAAGTGATTGGCCCTGTGCGAGCGGGGTATGTGTGTTACTGGGGTGCGCGGGAACTTTCACATGCGATTGGCCCTGTGCGAGTGGGGTACGTGTATTACTGGGGTGTGCTGGAACTTTCACATGCGATTGGCCCTGTGCGAGCGCGGGGTACGTGTGTTACTGGGGTGCACGGGTACTTTCATACGCGATTGGCCCTGTGCGAGCAGGCTACGTGTATTACTGGGGTGCACAGGAACTTTCACACACGATTGGCCCTGTGCGAGCGGGGTACGTGTATTACTGGGGTGCGCGGGAACTTTCACACACGATTGGCCCTGTGCGAGCGGGGTACGTGTGTTACTGGGGTGCGCGGGAACTTTCACACGCGATTGGCCCTGTGCGAGTGGGGTACGTGTATTACTGGGGTGTGCTGGAACTTTCACACGCGATTGGCCCTGTGTGAATGAGGTACGTGTGTTACTGGGGTGCGCGGGAACTTTCACACGCGATTGGCCCTGTGCGAGCAGGGTACGTGTGTTACTGAGGTGCACGGGTACTTCCACAGGCGATTGGCCCTGTGCGAGAGGGGTACGTGTATTACTGGGGTGCACAGGAACTTTCACATGTGATTGGCCCTGTGCGAGCGGGGTATGTGTGTTACTGGGGTGCGCGGGAACTTTCACATGCGATTGTCCCTGTGCGAGTGGGGTACGTGTATTACTGGGGTGTGCTGGAACTTTCACATGCGATTGGCCCTGTGCGAGCGGGGTACGTGTGTTACTGGGGTACGCGTGAACTTTCACACGCTATTGGCCCTTTGCCAGCGGGGTACGTGTGTTACTGGGGTGCGTTGGAACTTTCACAAGCGATTGGTCCTGTGCGAGCGGGGTACGTGTGTTACTGGGGTGCGTGGGAACTTTCACACGCGATTGGCCCTGTGCGAGCGGGGTACGTGTATTACTGGGGTGCGCAGGAAGTTTCACACGCCTTTGGCCCTATGCGAGCAGGGTATGTGTGTTACTGGGGTGCGTGGGAACTTTCACACGCGATTGGCCCTGTGCGAGCGGGGTATGTGTATTACTGGGGTGCTCGGGAACTTTCACACGCGATTGGCCCTGTGCAAGTGGGGTACGTGTGTTACTGGGGTGCGCACGAACTTTCACACGCGATTGGCCCTGTGCGAGCGGGGTAATTGTGTTACTGGGGTACGTGGGAACTTTCACACGCGATTGGCCCTGTGCGAGCGGGGTACGTGTGTTACTGGGGTGCGCGGGTACTTTCACACGCGATTGGCCCTGTGCGAGCAGGGTACGTGTATTACTGGGGTGCGCGTGAAATTTCACCAGCGATTGGCCCTTTGCGAGCAGGGTACATGTGTTACTGGGGATGCGTGGGAACTTTCATACGCGATTGGCCCTGTGCGAGCGGGGTGTGTTTATTACTGGGATGCGTGGGAACTTTCACACGCGATTGTCCCTGTGCGAGCAGGGTACGTGTGTTACTGGGGTGCGTGGGAACTTTCACACGCGATTGGCCCCGTGGGTTCGGGGTACGTGTATTACTGGGGTGCACGGGAACTTTCACACGTGATTGGCCCTGTGCAAGCGAGGTATGTGTGTTACTGGGGTGCGCAGGAACTTTGACACACGATTGGCCCTGTGCGAGCAGGGTACGTGTGTTAATGGGGTGCACGGGTACTTTCACACTCGATTGGCCCTGTGCGAGCGGGGTACGTGTGTTACTGGGGTGCGTGGGAACTTTCACACGCGATTGGCCCTGTGCGAGTGGGGTACGTGTATTACTGGGGTGTGCTGAAACTTTCACACGCGATTGCCCCTGTGTGAAAGAGGTACGTGTGTTACTGAGGTGCGCGGGTACTTCCACACGCGATTGGCCCTGTGCGAGCGGGGTACGTGTATTACTGGGGTGCACAAGAACTTTCAAAAGTGATTGGTCCTGTGCGAGCGGGGTATGTGTGTTACTGGGGTGCGCAGGAACTTTCACATGCGATTGGCCCTGTGCGAGTGGGGTACGTGTATTACTGGGGTGTGCTGGAACCTTCACATGCGATTGGCCCTGTGAGAGTGGGGTACGTGTGTTACTGGGGTGCGCGGGTACTTTCACACGCGATTGGCCCTGTGAGAGCAGGGTACGTGTATTACTGGGGTGCGCGTGAAATTTCACCAGCGATTGGCCCTGTGCGAGCAGGGTACATCTGTTACTGGGGTGCGTGGGAACTTTCACACGCGATTGGCCCTGTGCGAGCGGGGTGTGTTTATTACTGGGGTGCATGGAAACTTTCACACTCGATTGTCCCTGTGCGAGCGGGGTACATGTGTTACTGGGGTGTGCGGGAACTTTCACACGCGATTGGCCCCGTGTGTGCGGGGTACGTGTATTACTGGGGTGCACGGGAACTTTCACACGTGATTGGCCCTGTGCAAGCGGGGTAAGTGTGTTACTGCGGTGCACAGGAACTTTCATACGCGATTGGCCCTGTGCGAGTAGGGTATGTGTATTACTGGGGTGCGCGGGAACTTTCACATGCGATTGGCCCTGTGCGAGCGGGGTACGTGTGTTACTGGGGTGCGCGGGATCTTTCACACGCGATTGGCCGTGTGCGAGCGGGGTACGTGTGTTACTGAGGTGCGTGGGTACTTCCACATGCGATTGGCCCTGTGCGAGTGGGTTACGTGTATTACTGGAGTGTTCTGGAACTTTCACATGCGATTGGCCCTGTGCGAGCGGGGTACGTGTGTTACTGGGGTGCGCAGGAACTTTCACACGCGATTGGCCCTGTGCGAGCGGGGTACGTGTGTTACTGGGGTGCGCGGGTACTTTCACACGCGATTGGCCCTGTGCGAGCGGGGTTTGTGTATTACTGGGGTGCGCGAGAACTTTCACCAGCGATTGGCCCTGTGCGAGCAGGGTACATGTGTTACAGGGGTGCGTGGGGACTTTCACACGCGATTGGCCCTGTGTGAGCGGGGTACGTGTGTTACTGGGGTGCAAGGGAACTTTCACACACGATTGGCCCTGTGCGAGCAGGGTATATGTGTTACTGAGGTGCACGGGTACTTTCATACGCGATTGGCCCTGTGCGAGCAGGGTACGTGTGTTACTGGGGTGCGCGGGAACTTTCACACGCGATTGGCCCTGTGCGAGTGGGGTACGTGTATTACTGGGGTGTGCTGGAACTTTCACACGCGATTGGCCCTGTGTGAACGAGGTACGTGTGTTACTTGGGTGTGCGGGAACTTTCACACGCGATTGGCCCTGTGCGAGCGGGGTACGTGTTTTACTGAGGTGCGCGGGCACTTCCACACGCGATTGGCCCTGTGCGAGCGGGGTACATGTGTTACTGGGGTGCGCGGGTACTTTCACACGCGATTGGCCCTGTGCGAGCGGGGTACGTGTATTACTGGGGTGCGCGTGAAATTTCACCAGCGATTGGCCCTGTGCGAGCAGGGTACATGTGTTACTGGGGTGCGTGGGAACTTTCACACGCGATTGGCCCTGTGCGAGCGGGGTGTGTTTATTACTGGGGTGCGTGGGAACTTTCACACGCGATTGTCCCTGTGCGAGCAGGGTACGTGTGTTACTGGGGTGCGCGGGAACTTTCACACCCGATTGGCCCCGTGTGTGTGGGGTACGTGTATTACTGGGATGCACGGGAACTTTCACACGTGATTGGCCCTGTGCAAGCGGGGTACGTGTGTTACTGGGGTGTGCAGGAACTTTCATACGCGATTGGCCCTGTGCGAGCAGGGTTCGTGTATTACTGGGGTGCGCGGGAACTTTCACACGCGATTGGCCCTGTGCGAGCGGGGTACGTGTGTTACTGGGGTGCACGGGAACTTTCACTTGCGATTGGCCCTGTGCGAGTGGGGTACGTGTATTACTGGGGTGTGCTGGAACTTTCACACGCAATTGGCCCTGTGCGAGCGGGGTACGTGTGTTACTGAGGTGCACGGGTACTTCCACACGCGATTGGCCCTGTGTGAACGAGGTACGTGTGTTACTGGGGTGCGCGGGAACTTTCACACGCGATTGGCCCTGTGTGTGCGGGGTACGTGTATTACTGGGGTGCGCGGGAACTTTCACACGCGATTGGCCCTGTGCGAGCGGGGTACGTGTGTTACTGGGGTGCGCAGGAACTTTCATACGCGATTGGCTCTGCGCGAGCAGGGTTCGTGTATTACTGGGGTGCACGGGAACTTTCACACGCGATTGGCCCTGTGCGAGCGGGGTACGTGTGTTACTGAGGTGCGCGGGTACTTCCACACGCGATTGGCCCTGTGTGAACGAGGTACGTGTGTTACTGGGGTGCGCGGGAACTTTCACACGCGATTGGCCCTGTGTGTGCGGGGTACGTGTATTACTGGGGTGCGCGGGAACTTTCACACACGATTGGCCCTGTGCGAGCGGGGTACGTGTGTTACTGGGGTGCGCGGGAACTTTCACACGCGATTGGCCCTGTGCGAGTGGGGTACGTGTATTACTGGGGTGTGCTGGAACTTTCACACGCGATTGGCCCTGTGTGAATGAGGTACGTGTGTTACTGGGGTGCGCGGGAACTTTCACACGCGATTGGCCCTGTGCGAGCAGGGTACGTGTGTTACTGAGGTGCACGGGTACTTCCACAGGCGATTGGCCCTGTGCGAGAGGGGTACGTGTATTACTGGGGTGCACAGGAACTTTCACATGTGATTGGCCCTGTGCGAGCGGGGTATGTGTGTTACTGGGGTGCGCGGGAACTTTCACATGCGATTGTCCCTGTGCGAGTGGGGTACGTGTATTACTGGGGTGTGCTGGAACTTTCACATGCGATTGGCCCTGTGCGAGCGGGGTACGTGTGTTACTGGGGTACGCGTGAACTTTCACACGCTATTGGCCCTTTGCCAGCGGGGTACGTGTGTTACTGGGGTGCGTTGGAACTTTCACAAGCGATTGGTCCTGTGCGAGCGGGGTACGTGTGTTACTGGGGTGCGTGGGAACTTTCACACGTGATTGGCCCTGTGCGAGCGGGGTACGTGTATTACTGGGGTGCGCAGGAAGTTTCACACGCCTTTGGCCCTATGCGAGCAGGGTATGTGTGTTACTGGGGTGCGTGGGAACTTTCACACGCGATTGGCCCTGTGCGAGCGGGGTATGTGTATTACTGGGGTGCTCGGGAACTTTCACACGCGATTGGCCCTGTGCAAGTGGGGTACGTGTGTTACTGGGGTGCGCACGAACTTTCACACGCGATTGGCCCTGTGCGAGCGGGGTAATTGTGTTACTGGGGTACGCGGGAACTTTCACACGCGATTGGCCCTGTGCGAGCGGGGTACGTGTGTTACTGGGGTGCGCGGGTACTTTCACACGCGATTGGCCCTGTGCGAGCAGGGTACGTGTATTACTGGGGTGCGCGTGAAATTTCACCAGCGATTGGCCCTTTGCGAGCAGGGTACATGTGTTACTGGGGATGCGTGGGAACTTTCACACGCGATTGGCCCTGTGCGAGCGGGGTGTGTTTATTACTGGGATGCGTGGGAACTTTCACACGCGATTGTCCCTGTGCGAGCAGGGTACGTGTGTTACTGGGGTGCGTGGGAACTTTCACACGCGATTGGCCCCGTGGGTTCGGGGTACGTGTATTACTGGGGTGCACGGGAACTTTCACACGTGATTGGCCCTGTGCAAGCGAGGTATGTGTGTTACTGGGGTGCGCAGGAACTTTGACACACGATTGGCCCTGTGCGAGCAGGGTACGTGTGTTAATGGGGTGCACGGGTACTTTCACACTCGATTGGCCCTGTGCGAGCGGGGTACGTGTGTTACTGGGGTGCGTGGGAACTTTCACACGCGATTGGCCCTGTGCGAGTGGGGTACGTGTATTACTGGGGTGTGCTGAAACTTTCACACGCGATTGCCCCTGTGTGAACGAGGTACGTGTGTTACTGAGGTGCGCGGGTACTTCCACACGCGATTGGCCCTGTGCGAGCGGGGTACGTGTATTACTGGGGTGCACAAGAACTTTCAAAAGTGATTGGTCCTGTGCGAGCGGGGTATGTGTGTTACTGGGGTGCGCAGGAACTTTCACATGCGATTGGCCCTGTGCGAGTGGGGTACGTGTATTACTGGGGTGTGCTGGAACCTTCACATGCGATTGGCCCTGTGAGAGTGGGGTACGTGTGTTACTGGGGTGCGCGGGTACTTTCACACGCGATTGGCCCTGTGAGAGCAGGGTACGTGTATTACTGGGGTGCGCGTGAAATTTCACCAGCGATTGGCCCTGTGCGAGCAGGGTACATCTGTTACTGGGGTGCGTGGGAACTTTCACACGCGATTGGCCCTGTGCGAGCGGGGTGTGTTTATTACTGGGGTGCATGGGAACTTTCACACTCGATTGTCCCTGTGCGAGCGGGGTACATGTGTTACTGGGGTGTGCGGGAACTTTCACACGCGATTGGCCCCGTGTGTGCGGGGTACGTGTATTACTGGGGTGCACGGGAACTTTCACACGTGATTGGCCCTGTGCAAGCGGGGTAAGTGTGTTACTGCGGTGCACAGGAACTTTCATACGCGATTGGCCCTGTGCGAGTAGGGTATGTGTATTACTGGGGTGCGCGGGAACTTTCACATGCGATTGGCCCTGTGCGAGCGGGGTACGTGTGTTACTGGGGTGCGCGGGATCTTTCACACGCGATTGGCCGTGTGCGAGCGGGGTACGTGTGTTACTGAGGTGCGTGGGTACTTCCACATGCGATTGGCCCTGTGCGAGTGGGTTACGTGTATTACTGGAGTGTTCTGGAACTTTCACATGCGATTGGCCCTGTGCGAGCGGGGTACGTGTGTTACTGGGGTGCGCAGGAACTTTCACACGCGATTGGCCCTGTGCGAGCGGGGTACGTGTGTTACTGGGGTGCGCGGGTACTTTCACACGCGATTGGCCCTGTGCGAGCGGGGTTTGTGTATTACTGGGGTGCGCGAGAACTTTCACCAGCGATTGGCCCTGTGCGAGCAGGGTACATGTGTTACAGGGGTGCGTGGGGACTTTCACACGCGATTGGCCCTGTGTGAGCGGGGTACGTGTGTTACTGGGGTGCAAGGGAACTTTCACACACGATTGGCCCTGTGCGAGCAGGGTATATGTGTTACTGAGGTGCACGGGTACTTTCATACGCGATTGGCCCTGTGCGAGCAGGGTACGTGTGTTACTGGGGTGCGCGGGAACTTTCACACGCGATTGGCCCTGTGCGAGTGGGGTACGTGTATTACTGGGGTGTGCTGGAACTTTCACACGCGATTGGCCCTGTGTGAACGAGGTACGTGTGTTACTGGGGTGTGCGGGAACTTTCACACGCGATTGGCCCTGTGCGAGCGGGGTACGTGTTTTACTGAGGTGCGCGGGCACTTCCACACGCGATTGGCCCTGTGCGAGCGGGGTACATGTGTTACTGGGGTGCGCGGGTACTTTCACACGCGATTGGCCCTGTGCGAGCGGGGTACGTGTATTACTGGGGTGCGCGTGAAATTTCACCAGCGATTGGCCCTGTGCGAGCAGGGTACATGTGTTACTGGGGTGCGTTGGAACTTTCACACGCGATTGGCCCTGTGCGAGCGGGGTGTGTTTATTACTGGGGTGCGTGGGAACTTTCACACGCGATTGTCCCTGTGCGAGCAGGGTACGTGTGTTACTGGGGTGCGCGGGAACTTTCACACCCGATTGGCCCCGTGTGTGTGGGGTACGTGTATTACTGGGATGCACGGGAACTTTCACACGTGATTGGCCCTGTGCAAGCGGGGTACGTGTGTTACTGGGGTGTGCAGGAACTTTCATACGCGATTGGCCCTGTGCGAGCAGGGTTCGTGTATTACTGGGGTGCGCGGGAACTTTCAAACGCGATTGGCCCTGTGCGAGCGGGGTACGTGTGTTACTGGGGTGCACGGGAACTTTCACTTGCGATTGGCCCTGTGCGAGTGGGGTACGTGTATTACTGGGGTGTGCTGGAACTTTCACACGCAATTGGCCCTGTGCGAGCGGGGTACGTGTGTTACTGAGGTGCGCGGGTACTTCCACACGCGATTGGCCCTGTGTGAACGAGGTACGTGTGTTACTGGGGTGCGCGGGAACTTTCACACGCGATTGGCCCTGTGTGTGCGGGGTACGTGTATTACTGGGGTGCGCGGGAACTTTCACACGCGATTGGCCCTGTGCGAGCGGGGTACGTGTGTTACTGGGGTGCGCAGGAACTTTCATACGCGATTGGCTCTGCGCGAGCAGGGTTCGTGTATTACTGGGGTGCACGGGAACTTTCACACGCGATTGGCCCTGTGCGAGCGGGGTACGTGTGTTACTGAGGTGCGCGGGTACTTCCACATGCGATTGGCCCTGTGTGAACGAGGTACGTGTGTTACTGGGGTGCGCGGGAACTTTCACACGCGATTGGCCCTGTGTGTGCGGGGTACGTGTATTACTGGGGTGCGCGGGAACTTTCACACGCGATTGGCCCTGTGCGAGCGGGGTACGTGTGTTACTGGGGTGCGCAGGAACTTTCATACGCGATTGGCCCTGTGTGTGCGGGGTACGTGTATTACTGGGGTGCGCGGGAACTTTCACACGCAATTGGCCCTGTGCGAGTGGGGTACTTGTATTACTGGGGTGTGCTGGAACTTTCACACGCGATTGGCCCTGTGTGAACGAGGTACGTGTGTTACTGGGGTGCGCGGGAACTTTCACACGCAATTGGCCCTGTGCTAGCAGGGTACATGTGTTACTGAGGTGCGCGGGTACTTCCACACACGATTGGCCCTGTGCGAGCGGGGTACGTGTATTACTGGGGTGCACAGGAACTTTCACAAGTGATTGGCCGTGTGCGAGCGGGGTATGTGTGTTACTGGGGTGCGCGGGAACTTTCACATGCGATTGGCCTTGTGTGAGTGGGGTACGTGTATTACTGGGGTGTGCTGGAACTTTCACATGCGATTGGCCCTGTGCGAGCGGGGTACGTGTGTTACTGGGGTGCGCGGGAACTTTCACACGCGATTGGCCCTGTGCGAGCGGGGTACGTGTGTTACTGGCGTGCGCGGGTACTTTCACACGCGATTGGCCCTGTGCGAGCGGGGTACGTGTATTACTGGGGTGCGTGGGAACTTTCACACACGATTGGCCCTGTGCGAGCGGGGTAGTGTATTACTGGGGTGCGCGGGAACTTTCACACGTGATTGTCCCTGTGCGAGCAGGGTACATGTGTTACTGGGGTGCGCGGGAACTTTCACACGTGATTGGCCCTGTGTGAGCGGGGTACGTGTGTTACTGGGGTGTGCGGGAACTTTCACACGCGATTGGCCCTGTGCGAGCGGGGTACGTGTATTACTGGGGTGCAAGGGAACTTTCACACGCGAATGGCCCTGTGCGAGCGGGGTACGTGTGTTACTGGGCTGCGCGGGAATTTTAACACGCTATTGGCCCTGTGCGAGCGGGGTACATGTGTTACCGAGGTGCGCGGGTACTTTCACACGCGATTGGCCCTGTGCAAGCGGGGTACGTGTATTACTGGGGTGCACAGGAACTTTCACACGCGATTGGGCCTGTGCGAGCGGGGTACGTGTATTACTGGGGTGTGCTGGAACTTTCACACGCGATTGGCCATGTGCGAATGGGGTACGTGTGTTACTGGGGTGCGCAGGAACTTTCACATGCGACTGGCCCTTTGTGAGCGGGGTACGTGTGTTACTGGGGTGCGCGGGAACTTTCACATGCGATTTGCCCTGTGCGAGCGGGGTACGTGTATTACTGGGGTGCGCGGGAACTTTCACATGCGATTTGCCCTGTGCGAGCGGGGTACATGTGTTACTGGGGTGCGTGGGAACTTTCACATGCGATTGGCCCTGTGCGAGCAGGGTACATGTATTACTGGGGTGCGCGGGAACTTTCACATGCGATTGGCCCTGTGGGAGCGGAGTACGTGTGTTACTGGGGTGTGTGGGAACTTTCACACGCAATTGGCCCTGTGCGAGCGGGGTACATTTATTACTGGGGTGCGCGCGTTCTTTCACACGCGATTGGCCCTGTGCAAGCGGGGTACGTGTGTTACTGGGGTGCGCGGGAACTTTCACATGCGATTGGCCCTGTGCGAGCGGGGTACGTGTGTTACTAGGGTGTGCGGGAACTTTCACATGCGATTGGCCCTGTGCGAGTGGGGTACGTGTGTTGCTGGGGTGCGCGGGTGCTTTCACACACGATTGGTCCTGTGCAAGTGGGGTACGTGTATTACTGGGGTGCGCGGGAACTTTCACACGCAATTGGCACTGTGCGAGTGGCGTACGTGTGTTACTGGGGTGCGCGCGATTGGCCCTGTGCGAGCGGGGTACGTGTATTACTGGGGTGCGCGGGAACTTTCACATGCCATTGGCCCTGTGCGAGCGGGGTACGTGTGTTACTGGGGTGCGCGGGAACTTTCACATGCGATTGGCCCTGTGCGAGTGGGGTACATGTGTTACTGGTGTACGGGGGTACTTTCACGCGCGATTTGCCCTGTGCGAGCGGGGTACGTGTGTTACTGGGGTGCGCGGGAACTTTCACATGCGATTGGCCCTGTGCGAGCGGGGTACATGTATTACTGGGGTGCGCGGGAACCTTCACACACGATTGGCCCTGTGCGAGCGGGGTACATGTATTACTCGAGTGCGCGGGAACTTTCACACGCGATTGGCCCTGTGCGAGCGGAGTATGTGTGTTACTGGGGTGCGCGGGAACTTTCACACACAATTGGCCCTGTGCGAGCGGGGTACATGTATTACTGGGGTGCGCGTGATCTTTCACACGCGATTGGCCCTGTGCGAGCGGGGTACGTGTGTTACTGGGGTGCGCGGGAACTTTCACATGCGAATGGCCCTGTGTGAGCGAGGTATGTGTGTTACTGGGGTGCGTGGGAACTTTTACACTTGATTGGCCCTGTGCGAGAGGGGTACGTGTGTTACTGGGGTGCGTGGGTACTTTCACATGCGATTGGTCCTGTGTGAGCGGGGTACGTGTATTACTGGGGTGCGCGGGAACTTTCAAACGCGATTGGCCCTGTGCGAGCAGGGTACGTGTGCTACTGGGGTGCGTGGGAACTTTCACACGCGAATTTGCTGTCAGAGCTGGTTACGTGTATCCAGTGTGGTGCGCGGGAGTCCTACACGTGAATTGGCAGTGTGGGTCCTCCAAGGTGTCCCCTCTACCCCCTCCACGGTCCCTGCAGGCAGCCCACACCACAGTGGACTACCCTGCAGCCCTGGATATGCCCCGCAGGCAGCCCGTCCACCATGGCCATGCCCCCCAACCAGGCCACATGTCATGTTGCACTAGTGATCACCAACTCATGTCCCCCTGCACCCCCACCCCCATCAGTGAGGGGCACCTGCCAGCAGGCCCCCACTCATGTCCCCCTGCACCCCCACCCCCATCAGTGAGGGGCACCTGCCAGCAGACCCCCACACATGTCCCCCTGCTCCTCCACCACCCATCAGTGAGGGGCACCTGCCAGCAGGCCCCCACCCATGCCCCCAGCACCCCCACCCCCCATTAGTGAGGGGCACCTGCCAGCAGGCCCCCACTCATGTCCCCCAGCACCCCCAAGCCCCAGCAGTGAGGGGCACCTGCCAGCAGGCCCCCACTCATGTCCCCCAGCACCCCCACCCCCCAGCAGTGAGGGGCACCTGCCAGCAGGCCCCCACTCATGTCCCACTCATGTCCCCCAGCACCCCCACCCCCACCAGTGAGGGGCACCTGCCAGCAGGCCCCCACTCATGTCCCACTCATGTCCCCCAGCACGCCCACCCCCAAGCAGTGAGGGGTACCTGCCAGCAGGCCCCCACTCATGTCCCACTCATGTCCCCCAGCACCCCCACCCCCCATCAGTGAGGGGCACTTGCCAGCAGGCCCCCACTCATGTCCCCCAGCACCCCCACCCCCCAACAGTGAGGGGCACCTGCCAGCAGGCCCCCACTCATGTCCCCCAGCACCCCAACGCCCCATCAGTGAGGGGCACCTGCCAGCAGGCCCCCACTCATGTCCCGCTCATGTCCCCAGCACACCCACCCCGCAGCAGTGAAGGGTACCTGCCAGCAGGCCCCCACTCATGTCCCCCAGCACCCCCACCCCATCAGTGAGGGGCACTTGCCAGAAGGCCCCCACTCATGTCCCCACCCCCCACACCCCACAGCAGTGAGGGGTACTTGCCAGCAGGCCCCCACTCATGTCCCACTCATGTCCCCCAGCACCCCCACCCCCCATCAGTGAGGGGCACCTGCCAGCAGGCCCCCACTCATGTCCCACTCATGTCCCCCAGCACCCCCACCCCACATCAGTGAGGGGCACTTGCCAGCAGGCCCCCACTCATGTCCCCCAGCACCCCTACCCCCATCAGTGAGGGGCACCTGCCAGCAGGCCACCACTCATGTCCCCCTGCACCCCCACCCCCCATCAGTGAGGGGCACCTGCCAGCATGGCCCACACATGTCCCCCTGCACCCCCACCCCCCATCAGTGAGGGGCACCTGCCAGCAGGCCCCCACTCATGTCCTCCTGCACCCCCACCCCCCAGCAGTGAGGGGCACCTGCCAGCAGGCCCCCACTCATGTCCGCCAGCACCCCCACACCCCAGCAGTAAGGGGCACCTGCCAGCAGGCCCCCACTCATGTCCCACTCATGTCCCCCAGCACCCCACCCCCCATCAGTGAGGGGCACCTGCCAGCAGGCCCCCACTCATGTCCCACTCATGTCCCCCAGCACCCCCACCCCCCAGCAGTGAGGGGCACCTCCCAGCAGGCCCCCACTCATGTCCCCCAGCACCCCCACCCACCATCAGTGAGGGCCACCTGCCAGCAGGCCCCCACTTCTCACTCCCTGACGAGATGACAACCTGTGAGGGGAGCCGGGCCTTGCATCTCCGGCTGTTGGTGCGATCCCTGCCGCCTTGCTCCACAGCACCCTCTCCGCCCTCTTCATCAGTTGACGCTGCAGACAGGGAGAGATGGGACACAGGCATCAGGGTACTCTACAGTGGACTGATAGACACATGACAGTTGCACATGAGTGGCAGCGTCACACTTCAGATATGGCATCACCATCCCCAACACACATGTCATTTCATTCACACACATGAGCAATTCCACAGCAATATTGCACCAGGCAGCACCATCCATACACATACAACAGCATGAGCAGCCGAAGGTGAGCTTTATATCACATGAAACACGGGGAGTGCACAAGACATGCACACATGCCACCACACTTACAAACATGTGTACATCTCCACCAATTGTCGCAGTGATGAGATCACCATCCATGTCACATCTGGCATTCAGCCTTCTACATATCAGTGTCACATGCATCCATGTTGCATCACAGTTGCACACTTGTCAAATACACACACATGCACATGTACACAGTGCAGATACATGCAGCTGGAACCACCATCCATGTGTGACACCACAACCATGCCAACGTACATACAAAGACATTCAAACATGTGTGATACCACATCTGCATTTGACCTGCATGCTTACCAACACATACTCCATCGATGTGTCTCACACCTGAGAGGACTCACAGGTGTCAGCCTCACGCCCCTGTACATACGCATCCCTACATGGCCCTAAAAAAACACATGTGCAACGTGCACACTACTGGCACACCACGACACGCACAGCGTCCAATCAGTATGCATGTACACTTACTGCTCGACTCCAGACGGGTCTGCCTCTCAAGGACCTGGTCGTGGAGTGCTGGTCGTATGCATTCCAGGACCCTCATTTGGTGGTCGGACAGGTGTCCCCGGCGCCGCTTTGGCATCTGCTGCCTTCAAGAGGCGTGGGGCCTTGTTGAGGGTCCTGGACCTGAAGTCATCCCAGCGCTTCTTGACATGTTGTAAGTCGCGGAATGCCACCCCCACTGCGTTGATGGCAGTCACGATGTCCATCCAGATCCTGGTCCGTCCTTCATAGTCGGCGCGCAAACTTCCAAAGAGGGCATCATACTGCCCCAGGACTTGCTCCACCATGACACCAACTTCTCTGGCAGTAAAGCTGGTGGCCCTCTGCCTCTCTGGCTGGGGGTTGCCAGTGGAGCCAGAAGGTGTTGTGCCCGAAATGGCAACCCCAGAGGCAGGAGTTGGTGGGCAACTGGGTCCTGGGGCTGGGCTGTGGAGCGATGGTATCCCATTCAGGAGTCTTCGGTTCCAGCAATGGTGGTCATAGCAACTGCACCCCTGGCTGATGTGCAGGCAACAAATAGCAGGGCACGTTGTCAGCAGGCAGTCAGGCAGCAGCAGATGGCAGATGGGAGCATGCTCAGAGCTCTGGGGGGCAGTAATTGAACCTTCTGGGCAGGAGCGTGGTCTTCCGTGTGTTGTTGAGTGGCCAGCTTGATTCGGAGTGATTTGGCACATGAAAATATTGCACGTCAGCGTGTAATTGGAGGAAAGGCCCTTAGCACATAAAAGCATCAGCACACGTACACGATTTCTTTGGACCAAAGACCCTTAGCGCGTAAGTGCTTCTGTGATGTTACGCGCACAGGCGTTTCCCTCGTGACATGAGCATAGTGGTTCAGCGCGCGTGAAAAATCAGCACGTCCGTGTGCGAATGCGTGTAATCCATGGAAAGGGCCTACGCGCGTAAGTGACGTGACGTGCGTGGGCGTTTCCATCAACACTGGGTGCATGTTCATCGTACACGTCCAAAAACTGCACGTCCGAGTGTCAGCTCATGTAATTGGAGGAAAGGGCCTTAGCGCGTACACGCGTAAGTGACGCTGTATGTGTGGGCCGCTTTAAAAGGTACGTGTAGGAGCCCATTTCGTTGTACGTGCTTTTCGTGGAGAGCGAGACGGTGAATTCTGTACTTCTTGTCGGTTCACGCGCGATTACTTCACAGCGTTTCAAGTTCGTACTCCCTGTTACCTCTGACAGCATTCATTTTTTTTTTTGGGCCTGTTTCCTCAAACAGCGTTCACTTCTTCTTTTGTCCTGTCTCCTCAGACAACGTACAATTCTTCTTTTGGCGTGGGTGTTGCCAACGCGCACACGCGCATTTTTTTCACGTTCTTTTTCCAGGCAGACAGAGTGGTGCACGCATTGACCAACTGTGCTTGCCCCGTGTGTCGCGTACCCCTTCAGAGGTCATTGAAGGCTGCGTGTAACACGCGTATGCTTATTTTTGTGTTTCTGGGTGCCACAGCATAGTGCGGGTTCATTTTTCCACGCACATGGTCTACGAGCGGTTGCATGCACATTACTTTTTGTTTTCGGGGTGCCTGTGCGTTGCGTGACCCGTCATCTTCCCCCCGGGGTCACAGACAGCCTTGCTAGAGCACTAGGGTACGAATTCCATCTAGTACCCTACCCCTTTCACCCCCAATTGCCCAGGACAATTGTTTACTGAAACTCCCATACGCACAACAACATCAGTGCCATGGTTGGGAGGCGACCAAGCGGTAAGGGAGGCAAAGGTGGCAGACCTCCAAATGGTGGGCATGGTGGGTGCGGTAGGGGACGTGGCCAGGATTTGCAGGGTGCCCCTAGACCCCCATGTGTGGAGGACCAATCAGGGAAACCCATGCTCCCCCCCATGGTTGAGGAAAACATGGCTGACACCATCCCAGCTCAGCCCTTGTTGGACAGCCCATTGTGGCACCTGACCCGGCACAGGATGACTCCCAGGCTGACTTCCAGGTCAGCAAGTCTAAGCCACGTATGCCGGTGTAAGTTGGTGTCACCAGGCCACGTGGATCTGGGGCAGCAATGTCATCTGCTGCCCCAAGTAGGCAGGGTGGGGAGGCTGCTGGGCCAGCTGCAGCTCTATCCACCCCAGCTCTGAGTCTCCCAGCCGGGACAGTGTCGGTCCTGGTCCATCAATCTGACGTTGGCCCTGCCAACATCACACTTCAGCCAATGCCTGCACCAAGACCTATGGTCATTGTGCCTTCGCACACTCCCAGTACCCAGTCCACCTGCGCTTCTGCCCCTACTGACCAGAGCGGCGCAAGCCACTCAGGCTCTGCTCCACTTTTGAAAAAGAGGAAGAAGGGTGCTCTGGCACTACAGGCTGAGACCCCAGACACGGCTACACAGTCCTGCACGTCAAGGAAGCCTAGCTTTAATGACCCCGAACTTGATGCACTTGTGACCTTTGTGTCGGCACATAGCCGCGAAATGGTGGTGACTGCAGGGTGCAAGACGACACCTGGTCAAAGTAGGGCACACTGGCAGACCATCGCGGACCGCCTAAGTGCCCTTGGATTTGTGAGGCGCACAGCTGATGATTGCTACAAGCGGTGGAATGACCTGAAACGCAGAGCAAAGAACAAGCGGGCCTCAAATAATGCCGCTACTCTGGTGACTGGTTGTGGTTCTCCACCAGAGGACAACAAACCCACTGAACATGAGTCTGTTGCTGGGACCTTCGTCACAGAGAAACAGATCCAAGGCGTGGGAGAGCTACCTGATTACGACGCATTGTCCGGTGAGCGCCCATGCATGTGTGTGTAATCCATGTGTATGTTGTTTGGGTGACGGGTTCTGATTGAGTGCCAGGTGAGGGTGTGTACTCCTGAGTGTTATGGGTCACACATGTGCTTCCTGCAATACATTCACGTCCCTTTGATTTGGGTATGACAGTATCCTTTCTGACCACAGTAGCCAATTAGCCCCACATTACTGCTGTTGCACTTGAACTATCATCTTGCAACAACATTGTTCTGATTTTTTCTGTGTTCATTCAGGCTGATTGTTTAGATTATCCCATTTTTCATATGCTTTTTTCATCTCTAATGCCACATATGTGACATGCTTCTGTCATTTTTTACACCCCACATTGTGCCACTTTAGTTACCTGGTTATGTGAATGATTAAACCATTCAGTGCGAGGGAGTATTGGCCTGCTGAAATTTATTTTTAGGGCCTGTTTGCATGTGAAACATGATAGTTGTTTCCTGTCATGTTGAAGTGACCAACCATTGATGTGTACATCTGCCTACAATCACTGTCTAATTGTACACTGGATGTGTTGCAGTGTGTGGCACATGCATATTTTGCAACACTATTCTGCATTAATCTTCTGATCATGTCCATGTGACATGGATGTGTGACAGTACTCATTCACTGACAGGTCACTGTAGTTGTCTAATTTACCATGGCTATGATATATGACATCTGTGTGCTGGCATGTGTCATGTATGTGTATTGGACATGCCACTCTCAGGCTGATGTGTGATGCCAGTGCTACACGACATGCTGCAAATGTGTTGCTTTTCCATCTTGGTGTCCTCATTGTCTGCCTTTTTTACTCCCCTTCAAAATCATTGACAGTGCATGCATGCCAGGGTTATAGTCATGTGGGACATGTGTAAACCATGTACAGGATTTCTGTCTTGTCAGGCCTATGTGTGTGCTATGGTGCTCATGCCTGTTTCCATTTCTTGTATTTCATGTTTTTGCAGGTGATGACGCACTTGATGCTGGTGAGGTTCAGGAGATGGTGCAGACCCAGGAGGATTCTCAGCCACAACCAGGCACCAGTGGAGGATGTGGTGTGGTGGTGGGTGAAAACACTTTGGTACTGCAGACCATACTGTCGAGGGGTGCCTCTGTGTGCAGCTCCCCAGACCTCTATTCAGGTGCTGAGTCAGATGATGAGACTTATGTGCTGTCGCAAGTCAGTGCCTCTGGCAGGGATTCTGTTCTGTCCAACCCACCTGCACCAGGGGTAGAACCCTCTATGGGGATGTCAGTGTTGGTAGGTCCGCCTTTGGTGGTTACGGATGCAGGGTCACACTCCACAGCATCTGATCCTGTTCCTGGGCCAGCAGATCAGAGGGGGAATGCAGTCCTGCAGCCTCAGGCAGTGCCAGCACAGCAAGGTGCAGATCGCCTTGCCCCGAACAAGTGTGGTGCCCGCCGACGCGGTGGCTGTGCGCCACCAGGCAATACTGTATGGGAAAACTCCATGTACGGTATGGCAACCCAACAGGCAGCATCAGTAGAAATGATGGCTCAGGCAATGGAGAGGGTGGCCACTTCCATTATCCCCCCTGAAAGGCAGATGGAGCAACAACAACAGGCAACAGACTCCATTTGCCAATCACACAGGGAAGACATGTTGGCGTCCAACAGGGACCGAAGGGCGGCACTGGAGACTCTGCGCAAATCCATATCAATAGAGTCACAGGGCCACAGGGAAGTCCTGAGGGTGGAACTCCATAACCTCAGGCAGAGTCTGCTTGAACTTGAGTCTTCCTGAAATCTTAGGGCAGAACAGCAGCTGGAGCAGCTCACACCTTCGCTCTCAGCTGAGCTGCAGGCAACACGTGAGGAGATCTGGGCATCCCGCGAGGCCATGCGTGCAGAAGTGCAGGCAACCCGTGACGTGCTGCATGGGGATCTCCGCACTTTAATCCTCCAGAATCAGACCTTCCAGACCCGCATGCTTGCTGCCATGGAGGACCATACCAGGGCTTTATGTGGGCTGCCTCCCATAGTGCCACCAACTCCTGATGCAGCAACAGAGGGTGAAGAGAGCGACAGCAGTTCTCCCACAATGGCATAGCCGTGCAGGCCATGAGCCCATGGAGGTATTTTTTTTTCTCGCAACATCCACACAGGTGGGTGTTGGTGTGCACCCTGTCCTCGAACCTCCTGGGTGGCCTCCCCCCTCCCGGCACCCACATGGCCATTTTTTTTTTTTTTTTTACAGTGTGTTGCCTTGTGTGGCTCCCGTGGGCATCCACTGTATTCCGGCTGGGCACATGCAGGCTTGTCCTGAGTTTGGGTTAGATGCTTGGGTTTGTGACACACACACCCCTCCTGCTTCCCGCTTCCATGGGCTTGCAAAGGGTGTGACCAAGTGACAATGACTTACACAGTGACATTGGGCTCCCAGTAGCTGTGTGGGCAGTCTGTAGTCAATACTGTGTATACATCCCTAGTGGGCATTGTTGTTGTATTGTACACTTCATGGTGTATTGATATGTGCTTGTGCATCCATGTCTTCCTCCTAATTTCAGGTTCCTTCCTCATGTCTTCACAAAGCCGTCTCCTTTGCAGATGGAGTTCATGTTGTATGCAGTACACTGACACATTTGCGTGGCAGCAACACTCTACAGTTGGAAGGGGTCGATGTGCTGGCTTATTCAGGTTGTAAGACTACCACTACTTTGACTTAGTACTGTCATGTTTTTGCAATGGTTCATGGTGTGTTGCTGTATTGTGTTGGTGGTGAGGTTTTGTTCATGTGTGCTGTTTGTTATTGATTACTGGGAGCATATTGTCTGTGGGCAGTTTCCATTTGGGACAGTGCACTTTGTGACTCTTGTGTCAGGTCTTATGCATTGCTTTGTTTGCTTTCACATTGCATGACATGCCATGGTGTGTTGGGTGGCGGAGCTGGGGAGGGGTTGGGTGACATGGCGCTATTTTCATGTTGTATTTTGCGAGGGGGTAGTCATTCATGCAGCATAAATGTGTATTTTTTTGGTGACACAGCATTGGTTGTCTTTCAGCAGGTAGCGATGCACACAATGTAACAATTCCAGGTGACCAATCTCAGGCTGGTATGGTTGTGACAGTTGACTGTCCCTTATGTCATCATCATTGATTGTCAGTTGGTATGTGCCAGGGCTGTGTGCACTCCACAGGGGTGTGATTTTAGGTGAAGTAATTAGCCACCAGCTGCGTACGGTCTGCCTCACCACGTGCCCTTTCCCCTCCCATGCGCAGCATGCTTGTGGTTGGGGATGTCGGGGTACCACCATGTCCACCGGCAGGCCCCGGCGTGTTGCAACGTTGTTCAGGACACATGCTGCCACTATGATCCTGCACACTACTGGGGGAGCGGATAGCAGCTGCTCACCAGAGCGGTCAAGGGAGCGAAAGAGTGATTTGAGCACTCTGAATGTGCACTCCACTATGCCCCGTTTTGCAATATGGGCTGTGTTGTATCTTACCTCGGGTGGTGTGGTGGGGTTCCAAATTGGCGTCATCATGTGGGTGCTCAGTGGGTAGGCACTGTCTCCTGGGGAGGTGATGATGGGTACCATTAGTGGGGTTGTGACATTACTCAGTAGCTGACATGCATGCATGTGCAGGGGCATTTATACTCACCAAGCAGCCATGTATCGCCATGCCGCCCAGCTTCTAGGTCCCGGTTTAGGGTTGACATTCTGTAAATGAAACTGTCATGGGTGGACCCTGGATAGTTGGCATATACTGAGGTGATGATTCCCTTGGCATCACATACTACCTGCATGTTGATGGAATGCCAGTGTTTGTGGTTTCTGTAGATGTGCTCAGTTGCACTGGGAGGACGTAGAGCCACATGGGTGCAGTCAATGGCACCTAGCACTTTGGGGAAGTGTGCCACCTCGTAAAAATCCTTGATGACAGCCTGCCTTTCTGCAGGTGTTCTGGGCAGGTATATGTGCCTGCGGACTCATGGGTGTGCAGTCATGATGGCCAACACCTGGTGCAGGCAGTGTGACTGCGTGGCCTGTGATACCCCCCCCCCACTGTGGCAGTTGTCAGCTGAAATGAACCAGTGGCCAAGAAGTGCAGTACATTGAGCACCTTTTCCAAGGGGCTCAGTGCTTGGGAGCAAAGGGTGGCTGATGTGAGGTCATCCACCCACTCACTCACCAGGTCGAGTATTATGTGAGGTGGAAACCTGTACCTCCCATACACCTGGTCATCAGGCATCCCAAAAAGGCTGGTTCTGGGTGTAAAAATTCTGGCAGTGACTATCCTCCTCCTGCGGTATCCCACGACCACTGCTGTGAGGAACGGTATATTCATCTTGGCATCTGAGCTTGTTTGTTGTTTGCGTGCACTTTTATGCTGTGCGGGTCCACGTAAGCCTGCTTTCTGCTGGTGTACATGTTTCCGGATTAGCGCGTCTTTTTTGGGGCACGCGTTAGCCCCGTTCGATTCCATGAATACGTGTTGTAGGCGTGCGTGTGGACGTTCCGCGCATTTGCCTCCTGTACTTCCCCCGTGACGCCCACATTTTCATGCGTTGTTCCCATTCCACGTGTTACGCCCTGTGTTACGCCTACTTTTGTTGTGTGCGCTTCGCTATGTGCGCTTTCGCTGTGCGCGTAGCGCACGCTGTTTGAAGACGTGGGCGCCAGCGTGCGCCACGCAGGATTTTAGCGCACATCCATGGATTTATACGCGCACAGACTTCCATGAATCGCTGTGCGCGGGTTTCGCTGCGATTTTCGCACTTGCGCTGCGATTCGCACGCTTTCGCACGCTTGCGCGGGAATTTTCAACGCACATTAATTGCATGAATCGGCCTCATTGTGTGTAAACTCTTCACAGAAATTTCATGCACAGTGGTGCAAGTGAGAGTTGTTTACTAAATTAAATGTTGACAATATGAATGTTACGTTTGATTACCATGGTGTACCCTCTAAATTCATTAGGCTTGATTAAACAGTGCAGAGGGTTGTGTGGGTTGAGATGTTATGAGGCAAAACCACAGGAATTTCCTCAGTCACTACCAAAGGATTTTTCTTTTAGGTATTCACACTCTCAGCACTAAGCCCTAAGAAATTGTAAATATTAGAACACCCAGGCAGGGGTGCATACAAACGTTTTCTTCCTTAATCAAGGCAAAAGAAGCAATGGCTGTATGGTTGAGAATTATTCTTAACCTCTAGAATTGCTCTGGGCAACTGTACAGATCAGTGACCCAAGCTGCATCTCACTGATGATGGTAAATTAGTCCAAAAGGTGTCTGGGGTTGCGTGTTATCTTGTGCAGTCGGGCTTGACTGTCCTTTCTTGAGGAGGGACCACACCTTTTTATCATATGGACTTCCCTCATTCTGTAATGGCTTGGTAGGCTGAAGAGAGGTACAAAGGGTTGCCCACAGCTAGGCGAGAGGTTGTTTATAATTCAAACCTTCAAGCTATCACCTTTGTTTTGCTAAAGTCATATTAAGTGGGAAGGATAAGTCCAGACATGGGTCTAGAGCCTTTTATGCCTAGAGACCCAATGTATACCTCACTGATAACCACCCAATGAGTCCATAACAAGTCTGGGCCTCATGCAGAAGGCATGTGATCAGGCAGTACGGATTGGACTGACCATTCTTGGTGTAGGACCTAGTCTGGTTTGTACATTATTTCTCCCCCTTCTGTAATTGCTTGGCAGGCTGAAGAATCATGGATTGGCGGGTTGACCAGAGCTATGTCAGAGATAAAGACCTGGCAGCCATCACCTTGTTTGATTTTCTTGAGTTACCCTGAATGGGACAGGTATGTGCAGACATGGATCCTGAGCCTGCTCGGCCTAGAAACCCAGGCTAAATCTCACTGATGATGCCAAATAAGGTCAGAACATGTCTCGGATTGCTTGTGGTCTCATGCAGAAGGTATGTGACCAAGCAGTATGGGCTAGAATGAACCTTCTTGTGGTGGTACTAAGATTAATTTGTGTATGGTCTTTCCCTTTTCTGCAAAGGCTTGGCAGGCTGAAGAATGATGGTCTGGAGGGTTACATGTACTATGCCAAATGTCACGATTAAGTCAAAACCTTCCAGCAATCAACACTTTTGCTTTGCTTTATTTCCATAATCCCTTGCTGCCAACTGACAGCCAAACTAGATGGGGCAATTTCTGATATGGAATTGCCACTGGTGTTATAAAGGGGTATGGCAAAGTTTGTCAGGAAAGGAGAATCAGTTGGTACCAATCCCTTTGCATCTGTCATTTTTATTTGTAGAAATATTTTGGAGGGCATGATTTGATCTGCTAAAAGTTTATAACGTTTTGTGGTGAGTGACTCCACCCTGATTGAATGTTCATTTAGCAATACCTGCTTTTGTAATTCTCCACATCTTTTCTCAGAACAAATTCAATGGACCATTTCCGGTGTTTCTTCTGGTGTGCACATTGAGTGGGGAATTCACAGATTTCCTTTTCCTTCTGATTAAAAGCTTGTGCAGCTTGCTGAAAATATAAGTTAGTAATTAATCATACTATTATTTTTAGAGATGTAGGGATGTACCTTTTTGTGCACTTGGAGTTGGGTGGGATCATTTTCCTCCCTTTTTTCAGCTGTGCTATACCTCGCGGCCTATGGGATACTGCTGCAGAATTCTCAACTCTTGATCAACACTTCAATCAGAGACCCGCTTGCTTCTCTGCTTTATGATTACACTTTGTTGTTATAGGTGTGTTGGCATGCCTGTAGCAGTGCACAGCTGGAGCAATCAAATGTATCCCAGAATAGGCCTAACAGTGTCACTTACCACTTGATAGTTGTATTCCAAGCCATTGTTGTTTCTTGCTTGACAATGTCCCTGTCTCCTTAGCACAAGGTGCTGAACAAGTGAAGCAATTGCTGTTTCTTGCTTGACAATGTCTGTGTCTCCAATATTCTATACAATTCTTCAGTTTCTTTCTGTGTTGGTCCAACTCCTGTAACAATGGGTGCCTAAGCAGAAGGACAAAGGTGGGAGCAATCAGTAGTATAATGGGGCAAGTACAGAGATGGCCTTGTGCATCCTGAGAGTTGTAGCCTCTGCCATTTGAATTCCATTCTATGACATTGGGAAGAGTACATTGTTTCTTTTCCTTTGTCTCCCAAACACAGAAACACTGATTTGTTGTGGTGAATGTAATCCCTCAAAATGCAACTTTGTAAAAAGCTGCTATGTATTCAGTTGCTCTGCTGTGTAATTTTGATTTATTTGATGTCAAAATTATTCAGGTCTTTGCCCTTTTATATTGGTATATTACGGCAAGGATCATTATTCTGCTTCCACAGGATGTTAATTTAGCATAGCAAGCAAGTATCTGACAGGAACAAAACATTATAAATAGGAAAAGAAGAACAGAGATAATAATCTTGGCAGCAATCGTTAACCATTTAGGCATCCATACAAATATTTCTGTTAACCAGTACGGCCCCTCAGCAATTCATCCCCCTGTCTCCATGGCAGTTCGCAAGTTGTGGAGGGCCTTTATTGCAGTACTAAGGGAACCATTTTCCTGGTCATGGAGTGGACACATGTGCAGAATGTGGTGCCAATTTTTGTACACACTACCCCTTCCATGCCAGCAAGCTCTAACATGAACCTGTTCTATAATGTCATAACCCTGACCACCCTTAGTTCCTCAGTCACATCCTTGAGGCCATGCTTTCTATGATGGGTGAGCTGCACTCTGTCCCACCGTACTATCTTCAACTACTATGCATTTGTGGCAGCCTGCAGACCAGGGGCTAACAGTGATTCGAAGAAGCTCTCATTCTTGGTAAAAAGCCTATACTGGGAAGGCATTTTATTCAATGTGTCTGTGGATTTTTGGGAGTAGTAGTTTGACATTCTTCTGTGGGAGAAAGTCAAGGATCATTTATTATGCCAATGGGCCGGGGTTGTAGGTAGAGCCTGGGGATACTGAGTGTCTACCAAAAGGTGGTGTTCAGGTATTAACAAAAACAGGTGAGTGCCAGCTGACCAGGGAGCAGACCCCACACCGTGATGGTGGAAGATGAAAATAGGCCATGTCCCTGCACAGCCAGCAGGTCCATAAGGGTAGCTGTTCCTTCTTTCAGGGCTGACATAAAATGTTTTGGTGCAGCTCAAGTTCCTTCCCATAGGCACAGTCCCATTTCCTCTGAAACAGAAGTCAGATTCGGTGAGTCTCTGGGCCTTAACAGGTTGTTCAAGGTGTTACAGACATATTAATAATTTGAGAAAAGTGTTCCACAAAGTTTTGCATCGGTCGTTGGTAGCCACTACAAAGTCTTCTGTAAATCCAACCAGTCCCTCAGCTCTGAACACAGTTCTTCCCTTCACCTATTTGTTATGCCAAAGGTTAGCTCCTTCAATATCCATCTGTGTTCTGAAAGTGCACTGTGTATACTCCCTCAAGCTTTCCCCCCTAACAGTCATCCTTCTTAATCTTTTCTAGTATTGCTTGAGACATATGTCCCTGGAACTGTCCTCATGCCTTTCAGAGACATAGGTGTGCTAAACACTGTGCCACTGAGAGTGACACTTCCTTGGGCCAGAATCACCTGGGAGTACCAACATCATATGGAATGAGACTCCACACATAACACAAATTGTTATACTCATTTCTACCCACCTCTCTGATGCTACTATGACACAAAGTGGTAACTTCAATGTAATGCTCTTCTATAATGTGATATGCATCCTCCTGATTGTGGATACTTATTCTTGATTTGGTCACTGGTTTACTATAAGTTGCTAATATATTTACTACATTAATGTCATTATACCCCCCTTTTTCAGCCCCATCCCCATCTGTAGGAATGAGAGAGAAGTAAACAGAAGACATGCACTAAACACATTTCAATTCTCTTGCATCCTTCCAATGGTGCTACTCTATGCTGTGAAGAAAGGTTAACATGCTTTTGTTCAAAGAGGCACAATGAGTTTGAAATTGTCATGAATATTCCTTCTTTAATCATCTTTTAAATGTCTGTTTTTTTTACAGTGCCCTCCTGTAGGTGGTGGATGGAGCTGGTGCTGGCATCTTTGCAGAGGTCTGGGAGGTGCACCCATGTTTTGCAGCCTTTAGGTTTGACTGCAGTTGGGGTAGAGAATATTAATTCATAGGGGCTGGTAAACCTCTGCTTGTGCCATTTCTTTAATGAAGATCTGTATGAATACTTTATTTCCAGGGTTCAACTGGGGCTTTGGTAGAGATGCTGGTTTGCGTGAGTGTGGTGCAGCCGGCTGGTGTAGATGTAGGGCAATCTGATGAGAGATAACTTTTACACATGTGGTTAAATCTCTAAGCTACCCCTGAAACTACTCCCCCAACACTTGTGCACATTTATGATCATCTGAGATTGTTCGAGCAGGGACAGCCAGCATATGCATCTGCCGGCCCAAAACCACCCTGTGAGGTGTCGGTTATGCAGGTTGAACAATGCCATAGCAAAGCAACAGAGCCAACTCTTTTTTAACGAGTGACATGTTTTGGACAGCCTATTTTTTTTTTCAAGCAATCCATTTAATCATTCCACTTATCCGTTGGCTTGTAGTTGGTAAGCTGAGCAAAGTTTGGTAATGAGTGATTTTGTTGCAGGAAAAAACAAAGAGTAAAAAAATAAAAAATACACAATATCAAATTTCGTTAATAAAGAGGGCAAGAAAGAACTACTTGAGGTATAAATGTTGCAATACAAGTACGAATGTAGAATTACGGGTGTGAGTTTTAGTTGTAAAAAAAGTCCACCAGTTTCATAGCAGAGTTGCTGAATAATTCCAGGAGGCCTAGGCATTCCCTGTGGTGGGGTAGTCTGCAAAGATTGCTTCTAGCTCATAAACTGGGAAGGTGTTGAATGAGTGGCATTGAATGAGGCAGGGTTTAGCCTAGCCTTTGTTAGCCATAGTCAAGTGGGTGACTGATAATGGGGCGGCGGTGTGATCAGACCCACCAAGTGGGATAGGGTCTGCACAAGTGTTGCAGGAGGATGATGTGAAGACTAGGTCTAGGGTGCTGTCTTTATTTTGCGTGGAAAAGAGCACAATTTGCTTAAGGTCCATGGAAGTGGGTATTGTGAATAAAATGCTTTGGAAGTGGTTGTCAGCCGGTTAATCTGGGATGTTAAAATCACCAAGAAAGACATTACAATAATGTGCTAATTTGGCAGAGGAGAGTAAGTTGGAGATGTCTGCAATGGAAGAGTAACTCCTGTGAGGTGGTCTGTGGATGAGATGGACAGTGATGGATTACTTGTGCGATAGAGGTAACCGGCAGGTGAGTGATTCAAATGAGCTTCCTCTGGGAGAGAGGATGATGGAGCATGGCCAATAAATCCTTTGGATGATTGCCACTCTGCCTCATGCCCTTCCTGGCCGGTTGGCATATTGGGTGCAGTAGCCTTTGGGTAGGAGGACATTGAAAACATGTGGGGAGGATGGCGTAAACCATGTTTCAGTGTTGACTAGGGCATTAAGTTTGTTGTAAAAGATGAGGTCAGCAATCTCTCTAGTGTGCACGACTGCTGAGCGAGCATTGATCATCATGAGAGGGAATGTGCATGTGGTCAGTTGGCGTTGATGGGGGCAAGGACAATATTGATGAGGTTCAGTGGGGTAGTTTGCCAGTGCTGCACAGGGTACTTGGCCATTCAAACACTAGTGAGAGTGGGGATTGGCTGTAGAGGGATAAGACACATTGTGATGTATTTTGGTGACTAGCAATAGTAGTGATTAGTTTGTAGGTGAAATGCACTTTACCAGTCCAGGCCCTTGGCCCTATCAGGCCCGAACAGGCACAAACAGGTGAGGAGCTTGTCTTCCCTGTCTATTGCTGGGGAAGCCGGCGAGAGGATGCCTAAGGAAGATTGATTAAATAGGTGGTGGGTGGAGCAACTGAGTGGCAGGACCTGGTCATGTGACCAGCAGCCTACTCAATGCTGTCTGCCTAGAGCTGGCCTAGAGTCCTTAAGTAGAGGCTTGGAAGGTGTGAAAACTGTAGGAGGGTGGAGCAACTGAGGGCCAAGGCCTGGTCACGTGACCAGCATCCTACTCATAGCTGTCTGCCTGGAACTGGCCTAGAGTCCTTAAGTAGAGGCTTGGAAGGCACGAAAACTGGAGGTGGGCAGAGCAACTGAGTGGCAGGGCCTAGTCACATGACCAGCAGCTTAATCAATGCTGTATGTTTGGAGCTGGCCTATAGTCCTTAAGTAGAGCAAGTAGCGAAATGTGGAGGTGGGCAGAGCAACTGAGTGACAGGGCCTAGTCACATGACCAGCAGCCTACTCAATGCTGTCTGCCTGGAGCTGGCCTAGAGTCCTTAAGTAGAGGCTTCGAAGGCACAAAAGCTGGAGGTGGGCAGAGCAAATGAGTGGCAGGGCCTGGTCAGGTGACCAGCAGCCTACTCAAAGCTATTCACCTGGAGCTGGCCAAGAGTGTTTAATTAGAGGCTTGAAAAGTGCAAAAACTGGAGCAGGGTGGAGCAACTGAGTGGCAGAGTCTAGTCATGTGACTAGCAACCTATTCAATACTGTCTGCCTGGAGCTGGCCTAGTGTCCTTAAGTAGAGACTTGGAAGGTGCAAAAATTGGAAGTGTGCAGAGCAACTGAGTGGCATGAGCTGGTCATGTGACCAGCAGCCTACTCACCGCTATCTGCCTGGAGCTGGCCCAGAGTCCTTAAGTAGAGACTTGCAAGGCATGCAAACTGGAGCTGGGAGGAGTAACTGAGTGGAAGGGCCTAGTCATGTGGCCAGCAGCCTACTCACTGCTGTCTGCCTGGAGATGGCCTAGTTCCCTTAAGTAAAGGCTTGCAAGGTGTGAAAACTGGAGGTGGACAGAGCAACTGTGTGGCAGGGCCTGCTCATGCAACCAGCAGCCTACTGAAAGATTTCTGCCTGGAACTGGCACAGAGTCCTCAAGTAGAGGCTTGGAAGGTGCAAAAACTGGACATGGTCAGAACAACTGAGTGGCAGGGCTTGGTCACATGGCCAGCTGCCTACTCAATGCTGTCTGCCTGGAGCTGGCCTAGAGTTCTTAAGTAGAGGTTTGGAAGGTATGAGAATTGGAGGTGGGCAGAGCAACTGAGTGGCAGGGCCTGGTCACATGATTAGCAATCTACTCAAAGCTATCTGCCTGGAGCTGGCCTAGAGTCTTTAAGTAGAGGTTTGGAAGGCCTGAAAACTGGAGGTGGGCCGAACAACTGAGTGGCAGAGCCTTGTCATGTGACCAGCAGCCTATTCAATGCTGTCTGCCTGGAGGTGGCCCATGGTCGTTAAGTAGAGGATTGGGAGGTATGACAACTGGAGGTGGATGGAGCAACTGAATGGCAGGACCAGGCCATGTGACCAGCAGCCTGTTCAATGCTGTCTGCCTGAAGCTGGCCTGCAGCACTTAAGTAGTGACTTGGAAGGCACAAACACGATGTGGGCAGGGCAGCAGGGCTTGTTCACATGACCAGCAACCTACTCAATGCTGTGCTTCCTCCATGCATACAGCCACTGTTGTAGTAGGTAAAAAAAAATAGATGCATTTCTCCCCCAGTTTTTCCCCATTCCCTACAACATTTGGGAACTGCAGCAAATCTAAACATACATGTTATTCACCTCCACCATATGATAGGTATTCTTCTTCACCTACAAATTGCAGGTGGGTTTCTCCTTGTCTGCAAAATGCATGTGTTCCTAACACTGCCTTTGCATTGAATTGTGCCTATTGTTAAGATGGATTTCTGAACTCTGTCCTGGAGGGGCAGAGGTTCAGAAGGCCAGCCTAGTTTCTTGGAACAGGGTAACCTCTGGACAAGCCAGACCAATCAGGGTAGCGATCGCGGCGGTCAAGACTAGGTCTCAAGAGGGGTGAGGGTGACTGAAAGCCCGCAATGAGCACACAAAGCAAGGACACTTACAAATTACTCCAAGCAGGTGTTATATTAAAAATATAGACACATTTATTACAAGGCCTTTGTAACATTGACCGTAGCGAGAAATACAAATATAACTCAAGTAAACCAGCACATACTAATCAAATCCAATATATATACAAATACAAACGAGTCTAACGAGTTAGACGCACGAAATGTGTAGACCACATAGATGGGGAGGAAAACAGGCAGTGCGAATAATAATTAGACCCAGTCCACCTTCAGAGGCACCTAACTAATAGGAAGTCCGAGCCCTACGAAGAGTGGAGCCTTGTGCTCAAAAGTACCTGCACATGCTGGTGCCAACGGGCAAAAGGGGAGCCTCCTCGAGGGAATCAGGCAGTTCAGTTTGGTGAACAAATGAAGATGAACAGAGCTCCGCGACTCAAGCACAGCCTCCACTGGAGGCAGAAGCAGAGCACGAGTACGGAAAGGCGTGCTGTTAGACACAGTGGGGAAAAGCTATGGGCTACACTGCAGGAGGGCGACCAGTTCCTAGCGATGCTACTCACCGGTCCCCGATGCAGGCAGACCCAGGCTTCTCCGTGTCAGTTTCAGTGCTGGCAGGTTCAGATACGAGCAGGGGACATCTCGGCGTCGTGTAGACTCCGCAGTAGCAGAAGTTGAGTTGAGGATGTCCCAAACGCAGTGAACCCGCACAGTTTGTTACCACAGCAGGGCAACGGAGCGGCCGTGTATATTTCAGCCCAATGTACACTACTCACTTCAGACCTGGGAATGCCAAGTGTACGAATCGTGTGAGAGTGACAAGGACTCGTAATACAACACAACCTGACAGCGGTTACAGAGCAAGACTCCTGGGTAGGCTGGTCAGTCTGCTGGATGGCCCAGAGACACTTCTGAAGGCTTATGTGCAGGAGATGGTGAAGATGGCGAGAATAGTTGTTCCCACTATTCCAAGGGGTCGAAGTACCAGTACAGGCCTTCTCGTTCGATAAGAGGTAGAAAGGGTTTCACAAAGCGACAGCAGTGCAGAGGAGCAGTCCTTCAGCGGGTCACCAGTGATTCTTCGGTTCAGCCTCGTAGTTTCAGGATACTTGGCTCCTGTATTCCTTCGTTTGTGAGAACTCAGGAGATCGACATGGTAGTGGTGTTTCCAGCCCCCTCTTATCCACGGTTCCCTTCGCGCCAAAACAGAGGGGACCCAATCTGCTCACAAAACACACACACCATACGTGGACCTATCACGGATCACGGAGGTCCCAGGCATTCACGACACACTAGACTCTCTGGCACCCAGGATGTGTATTGGGACCAGACATCCCAGCCCACATCCTGGAGCACACACACAAAGCATCTGTGTTTCGCGGGAAAGTACATGCCCAAATAAGGAAGGCCCTGGGTCGGTTCGACCTGGGGAAGGTGAAGGGGGCAAGACGGTCAGCGGACAGGACAAAGAGCCTCGTGGTCTGGCCATTTTGGGAGCCAGGCCACCATTTTGGGCTAAGCGCGAGAAACACGCTTAAACGCCAAAAGGAGCTCAAAAACACAAAGAAACGATTGCTGCCACCAGTCCCGTCCGTGATTCACTTGCACCGTTCATTAACAATCCAAAGAGAGTATCTAGGGCCTGTAGAAGACTAGAGACCCAAGAGAGCAGTAACTTAGCTTACAGTGCCCTCTTGTGCCATGTTGCGCGAAAGCTGCAACATGATAAAAGAACTATGGAAAACAACGTTTCCCGGTACTGACTTTTTTTTTTTTAAGGGCATGTCAGTTTCCCGGTAAGAATGGAGCGAAAGCCCAGAGGAGTGCGGCAGAAGGCTGCACTTCTCTTGCAAAGTCTAGATCCTGGTGAAAACAACAGCAAAAAGTTTAGGGGTTTGCCACATGGAAGGAAAATTACCCACAATTAAGAAATCTTTCCTAACACCTATAAATTGCAAATGCGTGTAACACTGATTTTATGTTCTACCCTACCTAAAATGCACTTGGTGTTCTCACTGTATCAGACTTTTCATTCAATCACTGATTTGGTGTTTTTCCATGCCTACAAATTGCATGTGTGCCTAACACTGGCTCGGCTTTGCTGCCAACAAAATGCACATCTGCTTAACACTCCTTGGCATTCTGTTCGACCTACAAAACACACATATTCCAAACACTGCTTTGGCATGTTCCGCTTCTAACAAAATGAACATGTGAATAACAATACCTAATGTTCTCGCCCACTTAAAAAAATGAATGTATCACTAAGCATGTCTTAGCACTCTTCCACACCTACAAATTGAACATTGTTTTCCTTTGTTTTCCTTTGGCTTTCTCTTCTGCACACCAAGCACATGGGAGGTTCTCACTGTTTTGTCATTCTCCTTTGACTGTAAAATTCACAGCACTCGCAAACTACTGTGGTGGCCTCTTCCTCCAAGATTTCGATGATTGCCTAACTCTCTCTTCTTGTTCTCCTTCACGTACACAATGCAGGTGTTTACTGCCTTGGCATTCACCTCTGCTTACAAATGCAGTTGTGCCTATTCCTGCTAATTAATTCTCTTCTTCTAACAGCATTCACATGCCTACTAATGCTTTGACATTCTCACCTGCCTGGAAAATTCACATGGCATTTTCACTGCCTGGATGTTTTCCTCTACAAAAAAAAGAAAAACATACATGTTTCTAACATAGCATTGGCATGCCCCTCTGCCAAGCCAATGCATTTGTGCCTAGCAGGTTATCACTACCTTATGGGTTGTCTTTTACCTACAAAATATGTGCTTAAAACTGCTTCAGTTTTCTTCCTGCTATATCAAATATAGGTCGGGTTCTTAGCACGTCAGCCATCTCCACCACCTACAAAATGCACATTTGATCTTCATTTCTTCTGCAAACTGTACCTTGTGCCTAACACTATTTTGTTATTCTCTTCTTGCTATATAATGCAACTATGCCTAGCACCGTCATCGTTTTCTTCTCTACCTACAAAATGCACATGTGCCTAATACTGCTTTGGCATTCTCCTCCAACTACAAAATGGATATAGGGTTCTCACTGCCTTGGCATTTTCCTCTTCCCAGAAAATTATAGCATCATAACTAGGCTCCATGTTCTTTAGGGAATTATGTGAATTCCTCACTGCCTCTAATGGATTCCCGGGAAAGGCAAGGTGAATAAGGCTTGCTGGGTGTCCAGTAGGGGCAGTCGATTTGGCACTGGTGGTCAGGCTTCTAACTGTCTATCAATATATTGAATACCCTGATCTATGTGTGTGGTAATCTTGAGTCAGAAATAAACACTTTTTTGGAAATGCCCTCTATCTGATATTCCTCGCTAACATCCCAGCTGGTTCTAATGTAACTTAATATATGAAACCGTTTTGTGGTTGCAAAATGCACCTTGTTTAATATGTCAGAAACCGTGTCTTTCTTTACATGTCCTCTGCTTCCTAGCATTGTCATGTAGTTCCGGAGTTATAGCTATTATTTACCTCACTTGGAGGGTAATATAAATTTCAGAGTGGCTTGGAGGTACTGAAGATGATATAATCAGAAAAGTGTGGCATGCGATGAAAGTAGGTGCGGCCTTATATGAATTCAACACGAAGATGGCTGGCAAACTTCCAAAGGCCACTTAGAGACTTGAAGTCCGTTTTTGTTTGCAGGTGTTTTCAGCAACATAAATTAACCCTTAAAGCCCAATCTCCCCATATGCTGCTCGTAGGCGATGCAGGATTATTAAGTGTCCCGTTGGATGCCGCTACAGTGTTACTCAAGGCAGTAGTATTCATGAGAAAATGCATGTCTTTCACAGTTCATTCCTCCACCTGCAGCATGCGTGCGTGTCTAGCACTGCTTTCGGGTTCTACCCTGCCCACACGATGCCAGTGGGATTCTTACTGCCTATGCCTTCTACCCTGCAGAAAGTAATGCACCTAAGATTCAAACTCACTTGGCATTCTCCCCTGCTAAGAAAACACAGATGTGAATCTTACTGCTTAGGCCTTGTCCTTTGCCTACAAATAAATGTGTGCTTTTCACTTTTTGATACAGATTGGTTTGCTGTACCACCGCCCACCCCCAAAACATATGCCTACAACCCCACCACAAAATTCTACCCCAATTCCCCAGCTCTACCTAGGCTCTATTATAAATGTAAAGTTACGACCATGCACACTAGTACACATCCCTAACGTCCCCCAAGTGACACAGACCAGCTCCCCTAACAAGCCGGTACTGCACAATATTTACTGCACAGTATTTCTCCTATATTAGAATGAGAAGCGCAAATCACCAGGTTTCTACTATATAGACATGTTGTTGAATGGTTGAACTATGTTTAGTCTTATATCTCTAACCTTGGAAAACACTACAACATTTAGATTTCATTGAACCAACCGAAATTCGAGAGGATCGACCCTTAGACAAACTGTTTTGCCACGACTACTGAAGGCCCAAAGAGACACAAGTAATATTCAAATGAGGGGAAAAGAGCTTGAACCCCTGTGCAATAACCACAGAGATCACATCAATCTCAAGATCTTGCATAAAAAAACAAGAAGATATCTTGAGGCATTTGAAAGATGTAAAAGACAGTTTGAAATGTCCATGCAATATCTGTGAACATTACATTGGCTAAGTACATGATATTTGGTTTTGGTTCCTAAAACTGGGATTCAAGAATAGCCTGCTATCAATGTTACAGACATGTACAGGTATCCTCTGCCCTATGTAAGTATTGTGCTTTCTGCATTCCTTCAATGAATAGGTGAATACATAAATACAGAACAAAGATACATGATGAATTTGGGCAATGGTAAAAATAAGCTGTAAATCATCTCAAAGACTCCCAGACCTCCCTTTGATTTGTATATTAAGTAACTTTGAGTCTCACCCTAAGCTCTCAGGGGAATACAGACGTGTACCCCTTGCTCACTGTTCTCAGAGAGGCACAGCTCCACCTCACTGATGATGCCCAACAAGGCTGAAACATGTGTATGGGGTTGCTGTTGGTACTCTTGTTCAGAGAAGAATTGCCTAGCATTTCGGTGCTGGACTGTCCCTGAGCAAGACTGATATGCTGCTATATTTCTCCTCTGTTAAAGGGACAGTGAGCTAAAGACTTGGTTGAGACTCTCCCAGGGGCCATCCACCCAAGAATAGGTCAATGGGCTGTGTTTGTGCTGGTAGAAAGACTCCCAGACCCCCCCTTTGATTTAAATAAATACAGAACAAAGATACATGATGAATTTGGACAATGGGAAAAATAAGCTGTAAATCATCTCAAATGTCACATCAACGTGTACTTTAAAGAAGCCTGTGATTAAGGAACCTGCACAGCATTCTGTTGAAAACCTTGACATGGATATGAACTAGAAAAAAAACAATACATTCACCATGCCCCATCATTTCATCCACCCACACAAAAAGTAAGAATGTCACTGGACATGGGTATGTAAACATATCAAAACTCACAGTTACACAAAAAGGCGCAATATGGAAAATCAATGAAGATTTAGGGTGCCAAGAATTACTACAAACAGCCTCCTTTTTGCAGGTTATCGTGTAGCATGAATACTATGCACCCAACAGTGATTAGAATGTGTATGGCTGGTCAACAGAAAACCCTAATCAAATGTGCCACCTAAATTGTTAACTTTATGTTTCATAGGAAAAAATAATCAAGTAATGTGCAATGAGATCTGTGGGGATTCGTGGGTGTGGAATAATGGATTAGTGCCAAAAACCCAAAAGTGTATGGTCCACAGTAATGTTAAAATCTGTTTTATCTGCATTGAAAAAGAAAGGATCTACAAGCTGTCTTGTGATACGTTAATGAGAACAGTACTTCAGTAAACTCAGAATGTATTAAAACAATATGCACCGAGTGGCAGGGGCATTATGACTCAGGCATGCCCCCGCCGCGAGGGGCATATAGCTATTAGTACCCCGGCCTGCAAAAACTGTGTGACCGGGGCACTAAAAGCTTTTTTAAACGACAAAGAAAATGGCCGCCGGGAAAGGGAAAACAGAGTCCGTTTTCCCATTCCATGGCGGCCATCGGGAGTGAACGCCCTGGAAACAGAAGCGTTTCCAGCGCATCCACTCCCAAAAAAAAGAAGGTAAGTGCAGTTGGGAGGGGAAGGGGAAGAAAAAAACATAACCCGGTCCGCGGCGGTGGACGATGGAAGCCTCCAGCCGTGTGGATGCTAGGAGCCGGGATGGCCCCACTCCAAGTCTCCACGCGGCAGGAGGCTGCCATCGCCCCCCGCCAGGGACCAAGGAATAGAAGGTAAGTGGGGAGGGTAGGGAGGTGGGAGGAAAGGGGAGGAAAAAAAACAGAAAAGCCTTTCCTCAGTCCCCAGCGGGGGGCAAAGGTAGCATCTCAGCCGTGGGCCCAGAGCGGGGTTGGCCCTGCTTCGAGCATCCTCATTGGCTGAGGGGCTGCCACGCCCCCCACCGGGGACAAAGGCCATAGAATTCCGACAGAGGAATTCCCGGCCTGGTAATGACACAGCGAGGGCCAATCAGAATGACTCTTTCATTCTGATTGCGCCCTCGCCGGGCACTAATATTCTTTATACCAGCTTATGTAAAAAGTGAAGTACCACGCATGATGGGGAGAAAATTACCTGTGGAAGGAACCAGAAGCATTTTAACATCCAACATTTTTTAGTGGACTATTTGTTTGTGCCAATTTGATTGCCACCACATAAGAGTTATCTATGTAGATGTGGGGAAGAGGTATACATGGGAGAGACAATATAGAAGGGGGTGGACAGGTGGAGAGGAGAAGGGTATCAGGGTATTGCCCCATTAAAAGAAAAAGGACAATGATTACATTGCCACGACCACAGAGTCCAATTCAGAAATTGCAGAGGTGAGACAAGAACCTGCAGATGGTCTTGAAACGTTTGATCACTGCTTGTCTTAACTTGTGTACCCAACCCGAGCAATCACTAACCTTGTTAACCTGCATTCCGCAGGCTATATTCTGGCTGTCAGCACAACAGCTATTTGCCAACATCACACTGTTTGTCAGTGGTGTGAGTGGAGATGTGTGCAAATGTGCATGTTTCGAGAGCATGGTATCCACTTAAAGATGGGACAAATGTGGCCAATGCCCCTGTGTTTATATGCAAGTCAGAACCTGGATCTCTGCACTTCCTTCACTGTCTCGCAGCTCACAGGGTACTTGTTAAATTTCTCTTCTTTAGTTACTAGTGTATTTATTGTTTGACTCTAAGTTATTGTGTCAATAGGCTTCACCCTTTTGCCCCTACCTGACAGCCTTGGAGGACAAGTCAGTATGTGCTAATCATTCGACAATCTATATCCAAGTGTAGCAGAGATTTGCAGTCCAACCCCCCACACCACTCTGCCCGGCATCTGGAAGTTCTGGAACCTTTTATCACTACACATTTAAGGACGTATTGCATATATATGTATTGCTAAAGCACTAAAGAACTCTCTTGTCTGCTGATATCTCTCTTTGCTACCAGCTTAGCAGCTCTTGTCTGCATTTGGCTCCTAGGTGAACTGAAGTATGAAATTTTGTGTGCTACAAATTTAACAACCATAACCATGTTTGCCACAGCGGAAGTAGGGACAGTGGTTTCATATTCCATGCATGACACTGCTTATATATGCACAGCCATGCTCCACCTTCTTCACTATAAATAATGTTTGTAAGTGAACCAGAACCTGACCTATACTTGTCCCTGACCATTGACTGTCCACTCACTGCCTACGACTAGTTACAAAGCACAAAGTGGCGTTCTATCTGGCTACTGTGTGCCCCTTTTGTGGGACAATGTGGGTCAGTTAGATGGGTTAGTGCACTGCACAGCTTGCTCATTTTTATCAATTCAGTTGCCTTACTTGGTACAGATTTCCCACAAATTTACCCCCAAAGACTGCACAAATTCATTGTGCCAAAAAGTAATAGAAAGACATTTTAGGGCCTGATTAACGGAGCGTGTTTCAATGCAATTATCCCATTGAAAAACGCTTTGTATATCAGGTCCTTTCTATTTTGGGCTACTTTCATATGGTGCCTAGGCATATTTGTGTTCCATTCTGATTTTTAGTGCTGTTGTGAGAAACAGATATGGCTCCTGGATTATGGAAATATTGCACTAGCGCAAAAGCGTTTTGCGCATGAGCAAACAGTGTTTGCACATACAAAATTACATGAGCACTAGTGGAAATGCAATTCCGCCATCATGAGATTTTTCTATAATCCAGCCTCTGATCGCGAAGTGACCTGTTCGTTCATAGCCATTTCCTTGAAGAATGCTTAAAGTCTTATTACCGCTTATCCGATGGGAGATTGAGATAAAAAAAAAAAATAGCTACCAGAATAACTATATTAGAAATGTGATTTAGTAGAAAACCCACTGGCCATATATTAAATGTATGAAGTGTTTCAGGGCTTGACAATTAGAACAATTCCCAAATGAACAGGGCACACAATCAATGCAGCCGCACTCAACAGGACTTTATAACATAATATGAGCAGCTGTGTAACTGTTCATCTTTAAAAACGTTAGAACATTTCTCGACTATTTTTCTTCTCTAATTTGCAAGAGTTTGCTGAGCCGAGAAAAAAATGGGATCAACTTCTGAGCTGGAGGCGCTTCAGTCATGTAACAAGTGTGGAAGATGATCTCTAAATGCAGCGGAAATTATTAGGTCTCAATTATTCATGCTGCCACTGATTAGCTTTCCCATAACTGACAAGCCCCGCCACCATATTTAGATGAGGTAGTCCACAGACAGCCCTAGAGGTACCAATTAATAATTAAGTGCAGGTTGATGATAATTACATGATAACTTTATTGACCAAAGTCAGAGGGAGATGTGATGTGCGCCTCCTCCATTAGACGTGAAGGATGTTGTTCAAAGTACCACACACCCTGAGTCGGATACAAACAAACATGAATAAGTAATTTCAATATCAGTTCCATTGCTTGCCAATGCCAGAAGGGTTGGAGGGATTCGATGAAGGAGTGCGAATAAATAAAGACACAATCTGGCTGCTTTCATTTTTAATAAGTAGTCGAAATGAGGAGCATTGCTTTGTAGGAAGAAGATGTCTAATTATTTTTCGTTTCTTTTCAAGCCACTACTAAAACTTTTGTATATAAAGTTGCACCCAAAGAAAGAGTCATTATTTAGACAATATAACCCAAGGAGCGGTGCCATTACCGGTTGGGTAATGCCCCTGGGGCCATAGTTTGAAGCCCGAGCAAAGTCAGGGCTTTAACGGAGCCCCGTGGGCATCACCTTTATGGTAATGGCCTCCCTCCGAGGGACATATTGCCATTAGTACCCTGTTACGTCATAGCATGGAAATAATTGCAATTTTTCTCGAGTCTAGAAAAGGTGTTGCAACCGTTTCTCCACTCAAGAAAAAAAAATAAAAATAAAATGGGCGCCGGGGATCGGGAGAAGGGACTACAAGTGGTCCCTTCTCCCTTTTCATGGCACCATTCAGACGAATGGAGAAGAAAAGTAAACAAAAAAAAATGGCCACCATGGAACAGGGCTTTTCCCTTTCCATGGTGGCCACGGAAGGCACCCCTGAGCCGGGGCAGTGAGCAGAGGCTTCAGAGCCTTCTCTGCAAGGTAAAGTCCGGGCAAGGGCCAATGAACTTGCTTGTAACAAACTCATTGACCCTCGCCAATTAATAATGTATTGTGTTTCCCAGGAGAAATGCAACATCTTTAAATGTGGACATAACCACTGATTTGGTGGACAACATCTTTGAATGAAAGGAACTCTATGATTGTGATTTGGCATCCTAAACCCAATTTTTATAAATGTGGCAGTTCTGGCATTGTTACTTGCTGTTCTGGGAAAGAATCCTGTGACCTAAATACAAACTGTAGAATCCTCATATTGACCATTCACAACCGTTTCAGAGTTGGACCAATTTTCACCTCACTTGTCTCAGGGGCATCATATCCTCCCATGCTCGAAAGACTTGCTAACGGAAGCGAACCTGCTGTACTGTACGAAAAGAATGGAACCCCCCAATTGACAGACCAGAATACCTGCAACTGCATAACTAGATATGTGTCAAGCCTGGAAGAACACCTGAATGTAGTGCAGTTACTGCCCCTCCAACTCAAGCCCAACATTGTTACCTGCTTCTTTTCCACATGATGCCAATATTCTACTAGAGTACTCCATTCCTTTTCTTCCTTGTAGGGAGACCACATCCGCCAGTGCCAACATCAAATGACTTTTGTCTCCACTTCTCCAGACATTCTGCACATTATCATAAAACGGTTGCACAGCATCCCAATGGCCCCTCAACAGATGTGAGGACACTTCAATTGATACCATTGTGACATCACACACACAAAAACACACTATGTACATAATTCGAAGAAATCCAGAGCAAAAAGGACCATTAACATGTTTAAGACAATTTAATTGTTTTGCTAAATAAAGCTTAGCCTTACAATTTATGGCACATACCCTGCCCCTCTGTGTTGTAAAGCCTCTGCGTAGTCATCAGAGCCCAACACTCATACACAGACCTGCTGTGGAGTCTTAGATTGGTCCAGGTAAGGCTTTATTATACAGAATGTACAGTATGTACATAATCCAGTTACTCTTGTAGTATTTACAGTCACGTATGGACAGGGCATTAACAGGGATGGGTAATTAACATTACTAACAGAGGAGTAGACCCACTTGCCATCCAACCATACCCAGCTCAGCCCCAACGGACACTCCCAGAACATTCACTCATAGATCCACTCAACATTCTACTGAGCTGCTCATTCATACATCAACATTCTGATAGCAAGCACTCCAGGACAGTGACAAGACAAGATTACAATATAACATCTCCCTTTCATAGATTCAACCACAGCATATAACATCTCCCTTTCATACCAGATCCAACCACAACATCTGCCTTTCACACAAAAGTCTTCCAACCACAGCTAACGTCCTTCCATCTGGACCCGCCACATCCAGACACAGAGCCTGCCACACTCTGGCACACAAACAAAACAACCAATAAAATAACAATCGTATAAACAGGTGTGGAACAGGAGGGGGGGCATGGATTGCCCTGCGACAGACCGGGTACCACCACAACCGAGAAGCAGCACGTTAGGGAGAATTCGCAGAAATGTGCTAATTTCCCTTACCTTTTGAGACCCCAGCAACTTTGCTGGATTTGTAGGACTTTCATTTTTACCTGGAAATAATGTGAGCCTTTTTTCCCACTCTTTCATGTATTTTGATGTGTGTTTTACTTTTGGGTTCTTTGCATATGGAGTTTTAGACAACTCAATAGGCATCATCTGTTCTTGTGTGTCACACAGCACCCTCAGTGCAGTGGCACAGGGATGTATTTCAGACTTCCCAAGTTTTAAATACTTTCTCTGGGATGGACTACTGTCTCCCAGTGAATGTAAAGTTAAATTGACTTTGCTAGTCATTTTAAATTGCTAGACCCAGCACACCCTGCCTAACGGCAGAGTGCTGGAGGGAATACCTAGTATTTCCTATGCTTAGAAAACTCATGTAGCACTCACATGTTACCCTTTCCTCTCAGAATGGCTGGTGGCAGTGGTATTACCATGATTTTCCCGACTGCGACCCGTTTAAACGCTCCGGTAGCTAAAATCCATCGGAGCCATGTTTTTCAAGATGGCGTCTGAGCCCCCTCTGTAAAAACAGGTTCTGATCAACTTTTTTCACCATTTCTTTTTGGAAAGGTCCTTCTAGTGTTTGTCTCTGCATGCCAAACCAAGTTTGGTCCCTTTGTTTGTTTGCCTTTGGCGGGCTTCAGTACTGAAGACCAGCTCTGGCTCCTTAGTGTCTGGGATGGACAGGAAGGGAGGGAGGTGCCCGAAACTCTCTGTGCTTAGTCTCCTAGGAGACCTGAATGCACTTTGGCATGATTGGCTAGCTGATTGTCCGGCAAGGACAGCCACCCTGCTGGGTGAGTGGCAGCTAGGCTGGAATGAATGGGAGAAAACTGCTTAAAAGACAGGTCTCTGGGACTTGGAAGGCAGAGTCGACCATTAGAACGAAAAAACCGAAGCCGAGCTGAAGGAAGACGACTGCTGCAACTCCTGGACTGTTGGTTTGCCCAGTGAAGCCCTGCTGCAGGTCTGAATAGCCTGAAACTCCCTCAACAGAGAAGCCCCTTCAAGGACAACTTCTTCCCTTGAGCTAGTGGGAACAACCAACTCGCAGGCCACCTGGAAATCATCTCCATACTGGTCGAATTTTCTTCAGAGTGTTGTTGAAAAATGGATAGCCAGTGAGAAGGATACCAGCGTTTGGACTTTAAGGCACTCACACCTTAAACCGACATTTTGCCAAGCTTGTGGATCCGTCCCCGTGCAGTGCAGGAACCTCCTGACATCCCCCCTCTTGTCCCCATGACTGAGGCCCAGGAACAGCGAGATCTGCAGGAACTGCCAGGAACAATTGCCTCAGTTACAGCTTTTCTTCATTACCAAAGTACTGTGCAAACACGGTTGAGAAATCCTCTCTGCTGCGGTGAAAGTTTGCAAAACTTTCCCAACTTTGGAATGTTGTTGGCTCCTAATCCGACACATAACTCTTTTTCGTGCAAACTACTTCTAAGAACACTGACAAAGACTTAACCGTTCACTACCAGAACTGTGCTATCCTATCCAAGACACTGATCCATTGACTTTGGCCCAGGCCTATTGAATTGAACTGCCTCTTGTAGTGAACTGAAACTATTTGCCCTGCCTAAGAAAGTATTGTGTTTAATTCTTATAACTTGTGTCTTTTACTCCCATTTAAAGTTACTGAAGTGCAATTTTGCTCTCAACCCTGGGGATCCTAACTTGTTCAGAAACGTATTGGTTTGGTACTGGAGCGTATTATAGTGTGATATTGAGCTGCTTATTGCTAGTGGAATGTTTTCTAAAATGACTGTATGAATAAATTAATATTGTTTTACCAAGAAACCTTGAGTAAGGGTTTGTTTGAACCACAGTGATTGCAAGTCCTTTGTGTAACACCTTGTACTGCTCACATCCCTCTTGTGATAAGCCTGGCTGCTCGGCCCTGCTACCACAAAACTGCGTCGTACAGATGTATACCAAAGGTGAGATTGTGCTTACACATGTAGTCTTAATTGTGTGTAGTGTTCCCAAAGGGTACTTCATGTAATTCTGCCTAACACAGCACCCAACGGAAACTTTTTTCTGTGAAAGTCCAGCAAGCTAACAAACAGAGAGACGTGTTGCCACGCCCAGGACAACGTTTGCAGAAGGGATACGTTGATCACACTTCTTCCGCTCTCACACTCACATATCATTCAACCACAACTGCTCCCACTTATCTCCCTACAGACATCTCACAGGACACAACCATTGAACAAACTTAGCATCACCAACCAAACTTCAAGCAACCTCCAACCAAGCTTCAAGTAAACACACACACATCACTCACAACACGCATTCATTGTTCACATGAATATAAGGGGAAGGTAGAGTGAGGCGGCATACACACGGCAGCCAGTCCTCTCAACAACAGGTGAGCACATTGATTCCCACCGGCACCACGTGCATCCTTACCCATACACCCATGCATGCATCATACACACCAAACACTATCAGAATCATACACATAAAAGAACATGTAAGAAAAAATGTGCTCCTGGTAGCACAAAACATTTTAGATAAACATAACTATTGCTACTTGCAAATATAGCAAATCTAAAACTATCCAGATGAACCTATACAACCTAGGTATCACATTAGATCATATACTGCACAGATACATTCAAAATGTTCGCCTACATTTGTGGAGTCTTAGGTTGGTCCAGGTAAGGCTTTATTATACAGAATGTAAAGTATGTACATAATCCAGTTACTCTTGTAGTATTTACAGTCACGTATGGACCGGACAGTAACAGGGATGGGTAAAATTACTAACAGAGGAGTAGACCCAGCCGGCCATCCTACCATACCCATCTCAGCCCCCAACTGACACTCCCAGAACATTCACTCATAGATCCACACAACATTCTACTGAGCTGCTCATTCATTCATCAACATTCTGATAGCAAGCACTCCAGGCCAGTGACAAGACAAGACTACAATATAACACTCTGATCTAATACACCACTTACAATAATCCCACCCAAAGATCTGGAACAAGAAACAGGCTGTATTTGATCATTATACTCCCATTGATTAAAATGATAAATTAAAGCCAAATGTTATCGCCTAACTTTATATCAGGCAAGTCACCACATTACTTTTTACAAACAGCCACAGGCCACTTGGCTACTATAAGATATAATTAGCTTTTTTGTTCTTGTTACCTGTCAAATCACACAACCATTTGCATACGCATCTATGTAGCTTGTTCTAGAAAACAAAATCCAAGGAATATTAAAATTATCACTGCTTGTCGGTTTTCATGCCATCCCAGGAGGATAGCTCAGCAGCAATGTGCTCGCCTTGGAAACAAGATGACACGGAGCAACACAGGTTCGATCCCCAGGTCCATGCTTAGACACCTCTGGGTATTAAGCGTGTTATAAAAACACAACTAAGACATATACCTGTAACAGCGCCTCAATGCCCCCGGGCTGTGTGAGTGCTTTAAAAATGCAAATAAATAAATAAATAACAATCATGTCTTCAGAAACTTTCATCAACAGCTGGCAATTTAATACATTTTATTTTCTCTAACATCAACAACGAGTTGGCACCAGAGAAACATTTCAAATCAACATGTAGCTCGATTATTACGCCATAGACAAATATTCAAGAAAATCTACATCATATTCATTTATTTCCTCCCTCATTTATGTGGTATTCTCCTACATACATATATATCGCGTTATTTGTTTCTAATGTAGGTATGTATGCATGTAAGGCACACTATGCTTTCCATTATTTTCAAGTGCACAAATTATCTGTTCCATTCAAAGTCATATGAACATGAAAACAATATTTTGGCAGGGACAGAAACTGACCTCTCAATCCTACTTTATATTTAAGATCTTTTTACTACAGGGTACTTTCTTTTTAGGGCAATTTTAAGAAAGAGTTCAATAGTCATTTCAATCGGCAACATTTTCTGGGAGTGGAAATGAACGAAATAAACTCTGTCTCTTCAAATTAGAATGGTGGGACTGTATTCAGAATGTCTCTTTGGATCTAACTATGCCTTTAGCAGGTCACACGTTTAATAATCCCCTGTAAACTGTGAAATGTTGTACACCAATTCACAGTCCCAACTCAAAATACACCTGTGAAAAGGCTGGGCTTGGTATACTTGACTACTGTTAGAAAACATGGTAAATGTTGGCTATTGTCATGAATCAATGTGCATTTTGTGCTGAAAGTGCTGTGGCATTCTACTTGAAATCCCTTCCCCCAATAACTACGGCTGTTGTGACAGAGCAATGTATGTTTCATGCAAAATGGTATATCTTTCTATTTTAAATCACTTCCCCTAATTCTTTTGGCTACTACTAGAGAGCAATGTGCAGTGTGTGCCGAGAATGCTTTGGCATTATATTTTAAATAATGTTCCCGATGACTTTGCTTAAATCCCACACCATTCAGTGCCTTATGTGCTAACTGATTCCCCTAATGACCTTTGAATTTCATATCATGGGATTTTACGCTCACTTCTGGGATTCCCTTTTGGAACGTCGGACTGTCATGGCATCTCACAGTTCCAGGCAGCTTCAACCAGTCAGCTAGGCTTACCAGATGTGATCATTCTGTGGTAGCTTCTTGTTTTAAAAAATAAACAAATCCATAAATAAATGAGTTGGGGAGAGACAGTGAGGGGTGGGGTTTCGTTTGCAGGAGAGCTCTGGGTAAAACCTGTATGAACTGGGGCAGCATCTGTCCTACCCAATAATTTCGTATCACCCCTAGAGATTCGTTTTTCTTTTTCTAGCAAACGTTTGCTGGACCATTGCTTCCTATATTGACTGAACTCTGTACTTGCTTGACCACCTACTGAAAGGTGCATGTGTGCAAAGAACAAGGACTTTAGGATCCATTCTCCACAGGGTTAACGGTGCAAGGTCGCAGGCCTGAGCCCAGCGAACCTACTGAAAGGTGCATGTGTGCAAAGAACAAGGACTTTAGGATCCATTCTCCACAGGGTTAACGGTGCAAGGTCGCAGGCCTGAGCCCAGCGAAAGATTTCGGCATTAAGTGGATAGAACAATAGGTTATTGATGGAAATTCGAAAACATCATGGGGGTGAAGAACCTACTCCCCAAGGCTGATGGGGCAAGACCGCCACACTCTAGCAGGCAGAGGTCCCTAACTTGCACCAGGTCACGCTTTACCAGAAGTGTGTAATCACATGTCACTTCAGTCTATGAACATTAAGGAAGAACAAGGTATTTGTATGAATGGGACTATTGTTGTGGTGGGAGGTGGGACAAGTGTGCTGAATGGCTTAGTGGTAGTGTTTTCCCGAATCGTACCCAGTCAGGTGACCAATGATCTATAATGGTAAGGGTCTCGAGGGTGGGTCATGTCAGTTACGTGTCCCGGTCATGTGCAGGATGCTGTGTTTCTTTGACTTTCAAGCCACTGAATAAATCATCATTGTTTACCATCACTTGAAATTGATGTGTGAGTCTGGTTTCTCTGAAAGTAGCAAGCGCAACTCAGACCTATCACGGAACATGAGGGCAACACCGAACTTTCCAATGGCCTCTTTTCAAATACCCCTAGGCATGACACACAGAAGTGGTAAGGAGTCCTAGTATACAAATTCAAAGGGGTAATGGAGAGAAGCATGGTTGTAAATCTTGCACTTGCATGGGCTGTTCAGGGGATTCGAGAGTTTGACTCATGGTTAAACAAAATGCTGGTTTTTTTCAGTATTATTTGAAAATAGTGTGCACATTCTGGATAGGATATCTGGTTCTGCTGTTTCTTTTTGCCTGGCATGTTATCATGTTTTGGGAGTGATATCTTTGTTATTTCTGTGTTACTTCCCGGTATCAATTTTCCAAAATATTGGCAGATTTAGGATAGCTGTGATTGGTCTGGTAAGGGTCGATAGTCTCTTGTATATGCTGGTTTCTGGTCTGGCAATGTTTTGTAGATCCCCAACAATTTCTGGTATTCTGATTTAGTTAGCTAGTACAGAGAATACAACTATAAAATGGGATGGTGAAACAGGACACGTTTAAAATGGAGCAACTATATTTCTGAGGTAAATAGGGTCAGTTGGGTGAGTACAGACTGTTCCCGCTAGACCCCTTAGACCAATATGCAAAGTCCCAGCACATTCCCTCCCTTCTCAGGACAATATACGAGTATAGTCAGAGTGTGGCTGGTACAGGCACGCGTCAAGCTGTGTGATAGGTAATACAACAAGGAACAAACATCAGTAAGGAAGAGACTAACCAGGTGGAAGCCCAACCTAAGTGCACACATCCCTACTTTATGTATTCCAATTACAACAGTGCTACATGCACGTTTCTCACGGTCTGGCACGTGTTAATGCAAGATAAACAACACAAACAGTTTATAGTAGAAGGTATGTTTAATCTGGACAACCTACTGGCTTTAAAATCCTTATTACAGGTGCAGAAGGGAAAGAGGAGTCTGCGACATTGGGGAGTAAATGATGTACGGCTAGCAGAACTGGCAAAAAAGCAAAATGTGTCAGAGATAAGAGGACTGAAGGATTCAAATTAGCAGTTGAAGGAAAGGATTAGATTTCTGAGAGTAAAAGTGGCTGGTGGGTCATTCACTCTGTTGTGCTCCTAGATAGTATACAAAAAATCAGAATATAAGCAGGATGAAAATCTGCTTAAGAAATTATTGACTTCTTTAGTAGTGTCCATAATGCATCACAGGGAGCACGTGGCAGGTTTTAACACCACAATGCAGGGAGTCATTCAGGCATCTGTGTAGAGATGCAGCAAATGCAGGTAATCACTGCACCTTTGCAGCAAGGACCTTGGACCTTGACTGTGCTTGGGGTTTTCATATTCTCAGCTCTCCTCCATCTTACACGCCATTGCTGAGAGGATGCATGTCATAAGGAGGATCCTTGATTACTTGCATTCCAAGAGAAGGTGGTCTTCTTCCCTGGCAAAAGCTCTCTCTCGTCTCTTCCTCTGCCTATCCAGTTTCCACCTGGCAGTCTCCCCTAATCTCCCTCGGCTAGAAACCTTGATGTCATCTATGACCCTTCTCATACCTTCTCTATTTCTATCTCCAAAACTGGACCAACAGCTCACTTCAACCTCCCAAATATTAGGAAAATCAGGCACCTCCTTTCTTTCAATACTGCCAAGCATCTCTTATCCACTCTTGTCTTCTTTAAACTGGACTACTGTGCCAGCATCCTCTTTGGTCTCCTCAACTATGCTTTCTGTCCTATCGAAAGGATAATAAACTTTGCTACCAGGTCTCCCTTTGAACTTCCTCACTTCAAACCTTCTTCCTCGTACCGTCACTAGGCTGGATGGCTGACGATGCAAAACAGGCCAGATTTAAATTTCTTCTCCTGGTTCAGAAATCTATCCATGGTAAGTGTACAGCATGTCATGGTAGCGCTCCAACTAGTAGTGCAGATTGTGGTGCTTACCTTCATGTTGGCTGTGGTCCACAAACCGACGTTCCTGCAGGCTGAATCCAGGTCCCATTCTGGTTGGGGCTGGGTTGGAGGTGGTGACAGCTGGTGTGCTGGAGGAGGAAGAGAAAGTGAGGTTTTCTCTGTACTGGGCGTCAAGTTCTCGTGACCGCATACACAACTGGCACAATAGGAACTGTGCGTTGTCACACAGAGGGGTGCTGTTTTCTATAAGGGATATGTGCTTCTTGCTGTGCATACAGAAGGAAGGAAGTGACCAAGCAAGGTGTGGCACTTCGGTTGTGCATATGCTGGGGATGAGGAGAATGAAAAATATGGAACGGTCAGCAGAAGAGACAAAGTGTGCCAGGAATGGTTAGTGAAGGCACAAAGGCACTGCTGCAATGGAGTAAGCATTGGTTGGAGGTCGTACTGCATTTCCGTGAGGTACTTTGTGTCAGCAGTTCTGACTGTGAGGGGTGCAACCAGGGTGTTGCAACAAAAACTGCTCGAACTTTGCAAGCCATGACAGTGGTGGGGGAAACAGCAAGTTATCTTTGGGGCTGTGGGAGAGGTTGAATCTTTTGCGTTCCACTCAGAGTAACTGTGCACAGGGTAATGGCTGTAATCTGGAAATCCTTGTAATAGGCATGGTTGTATGGGCTAGTTATACTGTGTTAAAGCATGCATAATTAGTTTTCGTGAGATGTGATGTGAGGCCTGCGTTAACATTTGGGCGAAAATGTGGTGCAGGAAAAAATTGTGAGTTGAATTGTTTTGGGAGGCTAGCGGTATGGGTGAAGCCGTGTTGTATCAGATACATGTTGTGGCCCCTGTTTTGAGTACATTAAGCAACAGCAAAGTGTGTAGACACAATGCACCATTTGTTAATTTTGTGTTACTTAACACTGTTTTCTCCACAGATGCAACCTAGTCCTAGCCTGGACAATGGAGTCACGAGTTCTTGTAATGGCAATGTTTGCAATGTCTGTTGCACTTTCTTGCTGTGCTAGAGCTGGTGGGCTGTAAACTTTTACAATGTAAACATATGTGTGTGGTGCTGGGTGAAGAGAGGAATGATTAAAAGGTGCCATTTTGGGGTGTTGGACACCCAGCCATTTTAGGGTGTCGGACACTCGGCATATTTTGGTGTGTTGGACGCCCATGCCATAATTAGGGGTGCAGGACACTATTGCTATTTTTAGGGGTGTAGAACATCTGTGCTGTGATTAGGGTTGTAGAACACCTGGCACATTTTAGGGGTGTTGGACACCTGTGCTGTGATTAGGAGTGTGGGACACCCGGCACATTTTGCCGTGTCGGACACTCATGCTATTTTGGTGCACTATCCAGTTTTGGCGTTGGACACTAATGTATTTTGCTGTCCCAAATGGCTACTTGATGTCAAAATGTGTACTGTGATGGTCTTGTTGAGAGTGAGGGTTGAGTTTCGTTTTAATTAGTTGAAGTGTGCCACCTCTCCTTTTCTATCTCAGGTATTTAGAGCGTTGTAGGGTTTGGAGCTGATTTGTCCCACTGCCATATGGGCAAGCCTTTGTGTGGCATGCAAGGTTTTGTTACTGAGTGGAGTGTATGTTTACTCATGGTGAAGTGGAATGGGAATGGGAGATTGAGGGATGTTCAACGTTTGGTGTTATAGATGTTGGTATGTCTCTTTTGGGTGTTCATTCTTATTCTGTCTGAGGAGGGAGATATGTTGCGACTTACCTTCCCCTATCTGCTCAGTATGTTTGTGATGTCATGAGTTCCTTGATGTGGCATGTTAGGTGAATGTATATAGCAAAAGGCTGGGTATCCATACCTAGCCACACAATCACTTTCTGTTTATGCCCAGCAAGGGCTGTGGGTGTTCATAGTATGTGCCACCTAACTATATCTATTCTTGTGTCCAAGTGTTTTATAAATGATGCAAAGGTTGAAAGAAATCAATCTACATCATCATTCTTCATTTCAAAAGTATTTATCCATGAGGTTTGTCATCAAAATAAAAGTCACTAATAATGTCTTAGTGAGGAACCAGTCAACATATCCATCTAATTAGACTCAGTTGCCAATGCATTTCGGAGTTTCCGCCTCCATCAGGGCGAATCTTACATAATGCAATTAGATCATTAGTGCAATACAAGCATTCAGTGAACAATCATAATAAAATAAAGGTTTTAAACATACCATATTCAAAATGTTTCAATTGTCATCAAAGTACCGAGTGCAAAAAATGGGAAAATAATAATATATAGTGGTTAGTTGGGTTGTAAGTGAATGTGATTAAAGAACAAATGTTGGCTTCTAAGGAAGATTACCTGTGTGATAGTCGACTGTTTTGTAAGCAGGAAGGGATCCTGATGTGTGCTGTAAAAGTGTATTTAAACAACAATGATTTAATGGAAAGCGTAAGCCGATTGCGGGTTGCACCACAACAGTGTGTATTCCCGTATATAATATGAAATGAGTTACGCGTTAGTACTGCTGGTTAATAAGGGGATGTCAAGTGGAGTAACCAAAATATTAATAGGTCTGCACGGGACCCACCTCTCAGCGTTGATGGTTACTGTTTTTGTCCAGCTGCCGGCTCTGCACAAACCGCGAGTGCGTTGCTCCCCTTTATAACCTTTGTCAAGACAACGGAACTCTTTTGATGTACATGGTCGCGTCGCGTGGCAGCGAGCGCGGCGCGGATTGTTATGGGAGTGTATGAGGTTGTGTGCTCACGAATCTTAAATGGAAGCTTTGAATGACAAATATTAACATGATCCTGAATAATGCTGGATATCAAATAAAATACATACATAAATGCAACTGTGCATGTGATGTAAAAAATAGAAATAGAGAAAATACTGAAAGCATGAAAAATAGAAAAATATAGGAAACATATACATAATGCTCCTGTAGAGAAGGCCATTATTATTGTGATGCTAATAATGCTCATACATTTGGGTACGGCACCCAGAGACGCTGATGGTGTCACCGTGGGTGACACCTCCAGTCCCAGACTCAGGCGGGTCTGGGAAAGGTCTCATAGGTGCCCATTTCAAATAATGCTAAAGTTAATTTAGCTAAAGATGTGCACCAGCATTAGTTTAAGGAAATTATATAACGACACATCATGGTCGTGTATATTCAAGTAAAGAATCAGTTCAAAATTAGGATACAACTAGGGACATAATAAACATTCTGTTTTCAAAAAGGAATATTTCTGAAAATGTAAGAGATACAAAAATGCTGTGCATACACAATAAAGTCAATCACTCAACATAATGCACTCTGGGCCATTTCCAAAATAAACACACACAGGGTAATTCATAGAATTTCGCATAAAAGTGGCGCACGCGGCTTGCGCACAGTGTGCGCGTGCGAATGTCTGCGCCAGCCGCGTGCGCTAAAATTGATTTTCGCGCACAGCGTATTCATGGATTTTAGCCTCCAAAACCAGCCGTGGTGCAGAGTGGCGCAGCGACCCTGCAGCAGCGCCAGTTACGCCCCCAAGAACGCCCTCGCGCAAGGAAAAGCCATCAAAATTCCCAATTCAGCGCAAAGGGCTGTGCTAACCCTGGACCAGTTTACAGGGCTGCCAAACAGCAGACACCAAGCGGGGAACGTGTATTACTGGGGTGCGCGTGAAGTTTCACACGCAAAAGGGCCTGTGCGAGTGGGGTACGTGTATTACTGGGGTTTGCAGGAAGTTTCACACGCGATTCCAGCAGGGTAAATGTATTACGGGGTTTGCGGGAACTTTCACACGTGAAAAGGGCTTGTGCGAGTGGGGTACGTGTATTATGGGGGTGCGCAGGAAGTTTCACACGCGATTGGCCTGGGTACGTGTATTTCAGGGGTGAGCGGGAAGTTTCACATGCAAAAGGGCCTGTGCGAGTGGGGTATGTGTATTACGGGGGTACGCAGGAAGTTTCACACGCGATTGGGCTGGGTACGAGTATTACTGGGGTTCACGGGAAGTTTCACACGCGAATTCAGCAGGGTATGTGTATTACGGGGTTCGCAGGAACTTTCACACGCGAAAGGGCCTGTACGAGTGGGGTACGTGTATTACGGGGGTGCGCGAGAAGTTTCACATGCGATTGGCCTGGGTACGTGTATTTCTGGGGTGCGTGGGAAGTATCACACGCGATTGGCATGGGTATGTGTATTTCAGGGGTGCGCAGGAAGTTTCACATGTGAAAGGGCCTGTGCGAGTGGGGTACGTGTATTACTGGGGTTTGCGGGAAGTTTCACACGCGATTTCAGCAGGGTACGTGTATTACGGGGTTCGCGGGAACTTTCACACGCGAAAGGGCCTGTGCGAGTGGGGTACGTGTATTACGGGGGTGCGTGGGAAGTTTCACACGCGATTGGCTTGGGTACGTGTATTTCAGGGGTTCGCGGGAAGTTTCACACATGATTTCAGCAGGGTACGTGTATTACGGGGTTCGCGGGAACTTTCACACGCGAAAGGGCCTGTGCGAGTGGGGTACGTGTATTACGGGGGTGGGCGGGAAGTTTCACACGCAATTGGCCTGGGTACGTGTATTTCAGGGGTGCGCGGGAAGTTTCACACACGAAAGGGCCTGTGCGAGTGGGGTACGTGTATTACTGGGGTTCGCGGGAAGTTTCACACGTGATTTCAGCAGGGTACGTGTATTACGGGGTTCGCGGGAACTTTCACACACGAAAGGGCCTGTGCGAGTGGGGTACGTGTATGACGGGGGTGCGCGTGAAGTTTCACACGCAATTGGCCTGGGTATGTGTATTTCAGGGGTGCGCGGGAAGTTTCACACGCAATTGGCCTGGGTACGTCTATTTCAGGGGTGCGCAGGAAGTTTTACACGTGAAAGGGCCTGTGCGAGTGGGGTACGTGTATTACGGGGGTGCGCGGGAAGTTTCACACGCAATTGGGCTGGGTACGTGTATTTCAGGGGTGCGCGGGAAGTTTCACACGTGATTGGCCTGGGTATGTGTATTTCAGGGGTGCGCGGGAAGGTTCACACGCGATTGGGATGGGTATGTGTATTTCAGGGGTGCGCAGAAAGTTTCACACGCGAAAGGGCCTGTGCGAGTGGGTACGTATATTACTGGGGTTTGCGGGAAGTTTCACACGCGATTTCAGCAGGGTACGTGTATTACGGGGTGCGCGGGAAGTTTCACACGCGATTGGGCTGGGTACGTGTATTTCAGGGGTGCGCAGGAAGTTTCACAAGCGATTGGCCTGGATACGTGTATTTCAGGGGTGCGCAGGAAGTTTCACACACGAAAGGGCCTGTGCGAGTGGGGTACGTGTATTACTGGGGTTTGCGGGAAGTTTCACACGCGATTTCAGCAGGGTACGTGTATTACGCGGTTCGCGGGAACTTTCACACGCGAAAGGGCCTGTGCGAGTGGGGTACGTGTATTACGGGGGTGCGTGGGAAGTTTCACACGCGATTGGCTTGGGTACGTGTATTTCAGGGGTTCGCGGGAAGTTTCACACATGATTTCAGCAGGGTACGTGTATTACGGGGTTCGCGGGAACTTTCACATGCGAAAGGGCCTGTGCGAGTGGGGTACGTGTATTACGGGGGTGCGCGGGAAGTTTCACACGCAATTGGCCTGGGTACGTGTATTTCAGGGGTGCGCGGGAAGTTTCACACGCGAAAGGGCCTGTGCGAGTGGGGTACGTGTATTACTGGTGTTCCCGGGAAGTTTCACACGCGATTTCAGCAGGGTACGTGTATTACGGGGTTCGCGGGAACTTTCACACACGAAAGGGCCTGTGCGAGTGGGGTACGTGTATGACGGGGGTGCGCGTGAAGTTTCACACGCGATTGGCCTGGGTATGTGTATTTCAGGGGTGCGCGGGAAGTTTCACACGCAATTGGCCTGGGTACGTCTATTTCAGGGGTGCGCAGGAAGTTTTACACGCGAAAGGGCCTGTGCGAGTGGGGTACGTGTATTACGGGGGTGCACGGGAAGTTTCACACGCAATTGGGCTGGGTACGTGTATTTCAGGGGTGCGCGGGAAGTTTCACACGTGATTGGCCTGGGTATGTGTATTTCAGGGGTGCGCGGGAAGTTTCACACACGATTGGGATGGGTACGTGTATTTCAGGGGTGCGCAGGAAGTTTCACAAGCGATTGGCCTGGGTATGTGTATTTCAGGGGTGCGCAGAAAGTTTCACACGCGAAAGGGCCTGTGCGAGTGGGTACGTATATTACTGGGGTTTGCGGGAAGTTTCACACGCGATTTCAGCAGGGTACGTGTATTACGGGGTGCGCGGGAAGTTTCACACGCGATTGGGCTGGGTACGTGTATTTCAAGGGTGCGCAGGAAGTTTCACAAGCGATTGGCCTGGATACGTGGATTTCAGGGGTGCGCAGGAAGTTTCACACGCGAAAGGGCCTGTGCGAGTGGGGTACGTGTATTACTGGGGTTTGCGGGAAGTTTCACACGCGATTTCAGCAGGGTACGTGTATTACGGGGTTCGCGGGAACTTTCACACGCGAAAGGGCCTGTGCGAGTGGGGTACGTGTATTACGGGTGTGCGCGGGAAGTTTCACACGCGATTGGCTTGGGTACGTGCATTTCAGGGGTTAGTGGGAAGTTTTACACGTGATTTCAGCAGGGTACGTGTATTACGGGGTTCGTGGGAACTTTCACACGCGAAAGTGCCTGTGCGGGTGGGGTACGTGTATTACGGGGGTGCACGGGAAGTTTCACACGCGATTGGCCTGGGTACGTGTATTTCGGGGGTGCGCGTGAAGTTTCACACGCGATTGGGCTGGGTACGTGTATTTCATGGGTGCGCGGGAAGTGTCACAGGCGATTGGCCTGGGTACGTGTATTTCAGGGGTGCGCGAGAAGTTTCACACGCGATTGGGCTTGGTACGTGTATTTCAGGGGTGCGCGGGAAGTTTCACACGCGATTGGAGTAGGGTACATGTATTACTGGGCTGCGCATGAAGTTTCACATGCGATTTTGCTGTCGGAGCGGGGAACGCATATTTCGGGGGTGCGCGGGGAGTCTTACACGTGAATTGGCAGTGCGGGTCCTCCCATGTGTCCCCTCTACCCCCTCCACGGCCCCTGCAGGTAGCCCACACCACAGGGGACTACCCTGCACCCCTGGTCATGTCCCGCAGGCAGCCCATCCTCCATGGGCATGCCCCCCAGCCAAGCCACAGGTCACGTTGCAATATGATCACCAACTCATGTCTCCCAGCACCCCCACCCCCCAGCAGTGAGGGGCACCTGCCAGCAGGCCCCCACTCATGTCCCCCAGTATCCCCACCCCCCCAGCAGTCAGGGGCACCTGCCAGCAGGCCCCCACACATGTCCCCCAGCACCCCCACCCCCAGCAGTCAGGGGCACCTGCCTGCAGGCCCCCACACATGTCCCCCTGCACCCCCACCCCCAGCAGTCAGGGGTACCTGCCAGCAGGCCCCCACACATGTCCCCCTGCACCCCCACCCCCCAGCAGTCAGGGGCACCTGCCAGCAGGCCCCCACACATGTCCCCCTGCACCTCCATCCCCCAGCAGTCAGGGGCACCTGCCAACAGGCCCCACTCATGTCCCACACATGTCCCCCTGCAATCCCACCCCCCAGCAGTCAGGGGCACCTGCCAGCAGGCCCCCACACATGTCCCCCTGCACCCCCACCCCCCAGCACTCAGGGGCACCTGCCAGCAGGCCCCCACTCATGTCCCACATATGTCCCCCTGAACCCCCACCCCCCAGCAGTCAGGGGCACCTGCCAGCAGGCCCCCACACATGTCCCCCCAAAAGGTCATCACACTCCAGACCCATGCCCCTCATGGCCACCCAAATCCCACCACAGTCCAAACACCCCACATTGAATTCCCAAAGTCATGATAGAAAATACATAACCAGCATGGCCATGAATCAATGTCCCTCAGACCCACGCAAAGGTGACACATGACTGTGAAAAGATCAACATTGTGACATGCACAAAACAAAAGAGATAAGACCACATCAGTAAAGTATATAATAAATGTGTATTCAATAATTAACCAAATGAATTAAAAAAAACACACAATAATGGAAATAATGAAGAATAAGCTGCATGTCCAAAATATTTTTAAAAAATGGCTGAAAGCAGAATCCAAATCAATCCAAAAGCAAATGGGTCCAAAGAATCTGTTCGTCCAACCAAATCCAAAGTGTAAAAATAAGACACATCCATTGATCCATGGTAAAAAAGAAACTTAAATGAAGTGAAATCCAGTGTTGAACTATATACAAAGTACAAATCCCGGGTCCATGAGCCCAACCATTGAAAGTAAACCTACAAAAACCCTACCTAATGAAGAACTATATACAAAAAGGTGGGGCATTGTCCAAGCGCCCCAAATGAAATGAAAACCAAAAGGAAACCTAACACTAATAAACTATATACAATGGCAGCGGGCTAGTCCGACGGCTCACTTCCTGATATCCTGGGCCAGGGCATCATCGAACTCCTGCTTGATGTCCCGGAGGCGGTCCTCTTCTAAGGCCCTGAGGGTTTGCAGGGACGATGACATCCGGACCTCCAGGTCCCTGCGAATTGCCTCGAGGCACTCGCCCCGCCTCAGAGCCCTTTGCATGGAGTTCTCCGCCCTGACCATCGTGAGCCGTGCCTCTTCCGCCCGCTGCCGCTCCGCATCTATAGCATGGCCTAACCGCTGCCACACGGAAGACACTTCCCGTCCTGGGTCCTCCTGCCCTCCGGCCAATGCCTGCCCCTCCGATGTCAAAGGCTCCGAGCCATCATGGCTCCCACCTTGTTGCTGCTGCTGCTGTGCCTATGCCCGTGCCTTGGCTCCTGCTGCCTGCACATCCTCCTCCGGCTGGGGTGCAGTTATTGAGGTGGCCACCCCTGCTGGACGTCCGACTCCCGACTGTGGCAGGGATGTGTCCTCCACCAGCCTGGCTGCACGGTCAGAGGCAGCTCCACAGGGTCCCCAGGTGATACATGGGTGGGAAGATGGCACGGAGGACGACTGGCGCATAGGGGGTTCAGGTGAGGAGGGGGTTGAAGCAAGGTTCAGCAAACGGAGGAATCCGGCCTGGGTGACCAGTCCCAGTAGGCTGACGTGGTCAATGAGCCATTCGAGATGACGTGCAGTCTCCCCATGAAAAGACTGCAGGTCACCTCGCATGTCCCGTTGACACAAAGCCACCCCACCCAGGACAGGCTCAACCCGGTCCCGGATAGCCACGTCCACAGGGAGAGGAAGGCAAGTTGTTGTAAGCGGATCCCCTCCCAGAAAACGGGTCTGGACGTAGGCATCCCTGCTGGTGCGGGATGATGCAGTCACAGAATCGGGGACAGGATTACACAAAGGCATCTACGCGGCGGCCTGTGCTGCCTCTTGTCCCTGCCCCTGCACTGCACCACTGGCACGAGTGGAATCCTCACCTCCAGACCCCGTCTCTGTCCCTTGCGCGGCCTCCTCCTCCACCAAACCCCCCACCAACCTGTATGACTCCATGCCATCTTCCTTCGTCAGACCCTGTGGGGTCTCAGCTGCCGAGGAGTCCAACTCCGACCTCCGCCTCTTGGACCTACCCTCGGCAGCTGTGGCCTGGGACACGGCACCGGACTCCTCACTCCCTGACGAGATCACAACCTGGGAGGGGAGCCGGGCCTTGCGTCTCCGGCTGGTGGTGTGATCCCCGCCGCTGTGCTCCACAGCACCCTCTCCGCCCTCTTCATCAGTTGACGCTGCAGACAGGGAGAGATAGAACACAAGCATCAGGACACTGTACAATGGACTGATACACACATGCCAGTTGCACATGAGTGGCAGTGTCAAACTTCAGACATGGCATCACAATCCCCAACACACATGGCATGTCAACTCACACACCTGAGCAATTCCACAGCCATATGGCAACAGCCAGCACCATCCATACACATACAACAGCATGAGCAGCCAAAGGTGAGCCAGACATCACATGAAACACAGGGAGTGCACTAGACATGCACACACGCCACCACACTTACATGCATGTGTACACCTCCACCAACTGTTGCAGTGATGAGATTGGCATCCATGTCACATCTAGCAATCAGTCTTCTACATATCAGTGCCCCAAGCATCCATGTTGCATCACTGTTGCACCCTTGTGAAATACACACACATGCACATGTACATGGTGCAGATACATGCAGCTGGAACCGACATCCATGTGTGACACCACAACAATGCCAACTTACATACACAGTCATTCAAGCATGTGTTCTCACACATCTGCATTTGGCATGCAAGCTTACACACACATGCATCATCCATGTGTCTCACACAAGAGAGGACTCGCATGTGTTAGCCTCACGACCCTGTACATACACATCCATACATGGCCCTACAAAACCACATGTGCAACCTGCACACTACTGGCACACCACCACACGCACAGTTTACAATCAGTATGCATGTACACTTACCGCTCGACTCCAGACGGGTCTGCCTCTCAAGGACCTGGACGTGGAGCGCTGGGGATATGCGTTCCAGGACCCTCATTTCATGTTCCGACAGGTGGCCCCGGCGCCCCTTAGAATCCGCTGCCTTCAAGAGGTGCCGGGCCTTGTTGAGGGTCCTGGACCTGAAGTCCTCCCAGCGCTTCTTGACATGTTGGAATTTTCAGACTGCCACCCCCTCCGCGTTGATGGCAGTCACAATGTCCTTCCAGATCCTGGTCCGTCCTTCCTTGTCGGCGCGTGAACTTCCGAAGAGGGCATCATACTGCCCCAGGACTTGCTCCACCAGGACACCAACTTCGGTGGCAGTGAAGCTGGTGGCCCTCTGCGTCTCTGGCTGGGAGTTGCCAGTGGTCTCAGATGGTGGTGTGCCCGACATGGCAACCCCAGAGGCAGGCGTGGGTGGGCAACTGGGTCCTGGGGCTGGGCTGTGGAGCGATGGTATCCCAGTCGGGAGTCTTCAGTTCCAGCAGGGGTGGTCACAGCAACTGCACCCCTGCAGATGGCTGATGTGCAGGCAGCAAATAGCAGGGCACGTGGGCAGCAGGCAGGCAGGCAGCAGCAGATGGCAGGTGGAAGCGTGCTCGGGGCTCTGGGGGGCAGGAAAATGGCCTTCAGGGCAGGAGCATGGTCTTCCGTGTGTTTTCACGTGGCCAGCTTGATATGGAGTGATTTGGCACGTGAAAAAATTGCACGTCAGCGTGTAATTCGAGGAAAGGGCCTTAGCGCGTAAGCACGTCAGCGCACGCACGCGATTCCATTGGACCAAAGACCCTTAGAGCGAAGGCGAGTAAGTTACATTACACTCGTGGGCGTTTCCGTCATAGCACGCGATGACAGGGCACACATGGAAAAACTGCACGTCCGAGTGTCATCGCGTGTAATTGGATGAAAGTGCCTGCGTACACGCGTATCTGACATGTACGTGAGGGCCGGTTTAAAAGCTGCATGTAGGACGCCATTTCCTTGTACGTGCTTTTCGTGGAGAGCGAGTGGGTGAAATCTGTACTTCTTGTCAGTTCACACGCGATTACTTCACAGCGTTTCTAGTTCGTACTCCCTGTTACCTCTGACAGCTCTTTTCTGATTTTTTGTTGGGCCTGTTTCCTCAAACAGAGTCCACTTCTCCTTTTGTCCTGTCTCCTCAGACAGCGTACAATTCTTCTTTTGGCGAGGGTGTTGCCAACGCGCACACGCGCGTATTTTTCACGTTCTTTTTCCAGGCAGATGGTGAGTTCCGCACGTACTTAGCAACTGTGCTTGCCCTGTGTGTCGCGTTCCCCTTCAGAGGTCATTGTAGGCTGCGTGTATTACGCGTAAGCTTATTTTTGTGTTTCTGGGTCCCACAGCATAGTGCGAGTTCATTTTCTCACGCACGTGGTCTACGAGGGGTTGCGTGCACGTTTATTTTTGATTTTGGGCTGCCTGTGCGTTGCGTGACCTGTCATCTTTCCCCAGGGGTCACAGACAGCCTTGTTAGAGCACTAGGGTACGAATTCCATCTGGTATCCTACCCCTTTGACCCCCAATTGCCCAAGACAATAGTTTACTGCAACTCCCATACGCACAACAACATCAGTGCCATGGCTGGGAGGTGACCAAGCTGTAAGGGAGGCAAAGGTGGCTGACCCTCAAAAGGTGGGCGTGGTGGGCACGGTAGGGGACGTGGCCTGGATTTGCAGGGTGCCCCTATGCACCCATGTGTGTAGGAACAATCAGGGACACCCATGCCCCCCCCCCATGGTTGAGGGAAACGTGGCTGACACCATCCAAGCTCAGCCCCTGTTGGACCAGCCCATTGTGGCACCTGACCTGGCACAGGATGACTCCCTGGCTGACTTCCAGCTCAGCAAGTCTAGGCCACGTGTGGCGGTGCAAGTTGTTGTCACCAATCCACATGGATCTGGGGCAGCTATGTCATCTGCTGCCCCAAGTAGGCAGGGTGGAGAGTCTGCAGGGGCAGCTGCAGTTCCATCGGCCACAGCTCTGACTCTCCCAGCCAGGACAGTGTCAGTCCCAGTCCAACATTACCCAGAAACCAATGCCTGCATCAAGAACTATGGTCATTGTGCATTCCCACACTCCTACTACCCAGTCCACCGGTGATTCTGCCCCTAGTGGCCAGAGCGGCGTAAGCCACTCTGGCTCTGCTCCACCTTTAAAGAAGAGGAAGAAGGGTGCTCTGGCATGACAGGCTGAGACCCCAGACACGGCTACACACTCTGGTACCTCAAGGAAGCCTTGCTTCAATGATCCGGAACTTGATGCACTTGTGCACTGTGTGTCGGCACATAGCCACGAAATGTTGGTGACTGCAGGGTGCAAGACCACACCTGGTCAAAGTAAGGCACACTGGCAGACCATCGACGACCGCATAAGTGCCCTTGGATTTGTGAGGCACTCAGCTGATAATTGCTACAAGCGGTGGAATGACCTGAAACGCAGAGCAAAGAAGAAGCTGGCCTCAAATCATGCCGCTACTCTGGTGACTGGCGGTGGGTCTCTACAAGAGGACAACAAACTCACTGAACTTGACTCTGTTTCTGGGGCCTTCGTCACAGAGGAACAGATCCAAGGTGTGGGAGGACTACCTGATTATGAAGCATTGTCCGGTGAGTGCCCATGCATGTGTATGTTGTTTGGGTGACGGGTTCTGATTGAGTGCCAGGTGAGGGTGTGTGTGCCTGAGTGGTATGGGTCACCCATGTGCTTCATCCAAAACATTCAGCGGCCTTGGATTTGGGTGTGACAGTATCCCTTCTGCCCACATTAGTAATTTGGCTCAACATTACGGCAGTTGCCCTTGAAGTGGCATCTTGCAACAACATTGTTTGTATTTTTCAGTGTTCGTTCAGGCTGATTCTTTCAATTCTCCCACTTTGGCTATGCATTCCTCAGCCCTATTGTCACATTTGTGACATGCTTCTGTCATTGATGAACCCCACATTGGACCACATGTGTTACCTTGTTAGATGAATGATTTGACCATTCAGGCTAATTGAGTGATTGGCCTGATCACAGGAATTTTTGGGGCCTGTTTGAATGTGGAACATGATAGTTGTTTCCTGTCATGTTGAAGTGACAAATCATTGATGTATACATCGGCCTGCAATCACTGTATTTTTGTACGCTGGATGTGTTGCAGTGTGTGGCACATGCCTATTTTGTCACACTATGTAGCATTTTTCATCTCATCATGTCCATCTCACATGGATGGTGGACAGTATTCATTCACTGACATATGGATGTACTTGTGGAATGTACCATGGCTATGGTACATGCCATCTGTGTGATGGCATGTGTCACGTATGTGTATTGGACATGCCATTCACAGGCCAATGTGTGATGGCAGTGCTACCCAGCATGCAGCAAATGTGTTGGTCTCCCATGTAGGTGTCATCAGTGTCTGCCTTTTGGGTCCCCTTCAAACTCAGTGACAGTGCATGCATGGAAGGGTTATAGTCATGTGGGACATGTGTCAATCATGTCAATCATGTACTGGTTATGTAGATTGTCAGGCCTATTTGTGTGCTATGGTGCTAATGCCTGTTTCCATTTTTTGTCTTTCATGTTTTTGCAGGGGATGATGCACTTGATGCTGTTGAGGTTGAGGAGATGGTGCAGACCCAGGAGGAATCTCAGGCATGACCGGGCAGCAGTGGGGGATGTGGTGTGGTGGTGGGTGAGAACCCAATCTTGCTGCAGAACATTCTATCGAAGGGTGCCTCTGGGTGCACCTCCCCAGACCTCTATTCAGGTGCTGATTCGGATGATGAGACCTATGTGGCGTCGCAGGTAAGTGTTTTTGGCAGGGATTCTGTTCTGTCCAACCCACCTGTACCAGGGGTAGAACCCTCTATGGAGATGTCAGTGTTGGTAAGTCCGCCTTTGGCGGTTACGGATGCAGGGTCACACTCCACAACATCTGATCCTGTTCCTGGGTCAGCAGATCAGAGGGGGAATGCAGTCCTGCAGCCTCAGGCAGTGCCGGCACAGCAAGGCGCAGATCGCCTTGCCCCAAACAGGTGTGGTGCCCGCCGACGCGGTGGCCGTACACCACCAGGCAATACTGCATGGGAACAATCCATTTATGGTATGGCAACCCAACAGGCAGCATCAGTTGAGATGATGGCTCAAGCAATGGAGAGGGTGGCCACTTCCATTGTCCCCCCTGACAGGCAGATGGAGCTACTACAGCAGGCAACAGACTCCATTTGCCAATCACACAGGGAGGACATGTTGGCGTCCAACAGGGACAGACGGGCGGCACTGGAGGCTGTACGCCAATCGATATCAATAGAGTCCCAGGGCCACAGGGAAGCCCTGAGGGTAGAACTCCATCACCTCAGGGAGACTCTTGTTGACCTTGAGGCTTCCACTAACTTGAGGACAGAACAGCAGCTGGTGCGGCTCACACGTTCGCTCTCAGCTGAGATGCAGGCAACTCGGGAGGAGATCCGTGCATCATGTCAGGTGCTGCATGGGGATCTCCTCACTATAATCCTACAAAACGAGACCTTCCACACCTGCATGCTTGCTGCCATGGAGGACCATACCAGGGCTTTGCGTGGGCTTCCTCCCATTGCACCACCACCTCCTGTGGCAGCAGCAGAGGGTGATGATAGCGACATCAGCAGTTCTCCCACATTGGCATAGCCGTGCAGGCCATGAGCCCATGGAGGTGTTTTTTTTTCCCAACATCCACACAGGTGGGTGTTGGTGCGCACCCTGTCCTCGGACCTCCTGATTGGCCTCTCACCCCCCCTGACCCTCACATGGCCATTTTTGATTTTTGATTTTTTTGGTTTTTTTTTGCAGTGTGTTGCCTTGTGTGGCTCCCGTGGGCACCCACTGTATTCCGGCTGGGCACATGCAGGCTTGTCCTGAGTTTGGGTTAGATGTTTGGGTTCATGAGACATACACCCCTCCTGCTTCCCGTTGTCATGGGCTTGCAAAGGGTGTGCCCAAGTGACATTGACTTACACGGTGACGTAGGACTCTCATGAGCTGTGTGGGCAGTCTGTAGTCAATACTGTGTATACATTCCTAGTGGATATTGTTGTTGAATTGTACACTGCATGGTGTATTGCTATGTACTTGTGCATCCATGTCTTTCGCCTAATTTGCAGGTTAATTCCTCATGTCTTCACAAGGCCGTCTACTTTGGAGATGGAGTTCATGTTGTAAGCAGTGCACTTGGACATTTGCGTGGCAGCAGCACTGTACAGTTGGAAGTGGCCGATGTGCTGGCATGATCAGGTTGTAAGACTACCACTACTTTAACTTAGTACTGTCATGTTTATGCTAGGTTTGAAGTTGTGTAGCTGCATTGAATTTTTGGTAAGTATTTGGTCATGTGTGTTGTTCGTTCTACATTACTGGGAGCATATTGTGTGTGGGCAGTTTCCATTGAGGACACTGTACTTTGACACGTGTGTGATGTTTTGGGGATTGCTTTGTTTGCTCTCACATAGCATGACATGCCATTGTGTGTTGGGTGGCAGTGCTGGGGAGGTGTTGGGTGACATGGCACTGTTGTCATGTTGTATTTAGCAAGGGGGTAATGATTTTTGCAGCATAGAAGTGTGTCTTTTGATGACACACCGTTGGTGGTGTTTAGTAGGTAGGACACACAATGTAACACTTCCAGGTGACCAATCACAGGCTGGTATGGTTGTGACAGTTGACTGTCCCTTATGTCATCATCATTGATTGTCAGCTGGCATGTGCCAGGGCTGTGTGCACTCCATAGGGGTGTGATTTTAGGTGAAGTAATTATCCACCAGCTGTGTACGGGCTGCCTCACCTTGTGCCCTTTCCCCTCCCATGCGCAGTGAGCATGCTTGTGGTTGGGGATGTGGGGGCACCACCATGTCCACGGGCAGGCCCCGGCGTGTTGCAACGTTGTGCAGGACACATGCTGCCACTATGATCCTGCACACTACTGGGGGAGCGTATAACAGCTGCCCGCCAGAATGGTCAAGGGAGCGAAAGCGTGACTTAAGCACTCCGAATGTGCGCTCCACTATGCCCCAGGTTCCAATATGGGCTGTGTTGTATCTTACCTCGGGTGGCGTGGTGGGTTTCTGAATTGGCGTCATCATGTGGGTGCTCAGAGGGTAGGCACTGTCCCCTGGGTAGGTGTTGATGGGTATCATTAGTGGGGTTGTGACATGGCTCAGTATCTGACATGCATGCATGTGCTGTGGCATTTATACTCACCGAGCAACCATGTATCGCCATGCCGCCCAGCTTCTAGGTCCCGGTTTAGGGTTGACATTCTGTAAATAAAACTGTTGTGGGTGGACCCTGGATAGTTGGCATATACTGAGGTGATGATTCCCTTGGCATCACATACTATCTGGATGTTGATGGAATGCCAGTGCTTGCGGTTTCTGTAGATGTGCTCTGATGCCCTGGGGGGATGTAGAGCCACATGGGTGCAGTCAATGGCACCTAGCACTTTGGGGAAGTGTGCCACCCTGTAAAAATCCTGGACGACAGCCTGCCTTTCTGCAGGTGTTCTGGGCCGGTATATGTGCCTGCGGACTGATGGGCGTGCAGTCATGATGGCCAAGACCTGGTGTAGGCAGCGTGACTGCGTGGCCTGTGACACCCCCCACTATAGCAGTTGTCCGTTGAAATGATCCAGTGGCCAAGAAGTGCAGTACATTGAGGACCTTCTGCAGGGGGCTGAGTGCTTGGCAGCACAGGGTGGGTGATGTGAGGTCATCCTCCCACTCACTGGCCAGGTCGAGTATTATGTGAGGTGGAAACCAGCACCTCCCATACACCTGTTCATCAGGCATCCCAAAAAGGCTGGTTCTGGGTGTAAAAATTCTGGGCCTGACTATCCTCCTCCTCCTCCTGCGGTATCCCACGACCACTGCTGCTAGGAACGGTATATTCATCCTGGCGTCTGTGCTTGTTTGTTGTTTGCGCACACTTTTATGCTGCGCGGGTCCACGTATGCCTGCTTCCTGCTGGCGTACGTGTTTCCGGATTAGCGCATCTTTTTTGGCACACGCGTTAGCCCCGTTTGATTCCATGAATACGTGTTTTGAACGTGCGTGTGGGCATTCCGCACACTTGCCTCCTGTACTTCCCCCATGACGCCCACATTTTCACGAGTTGTTCCCCATTCCGCGTGTCACGCCCCCTGTTCCTCCTACTTTTGTTGTGTGTGCCGCGCTATGTGCGATTTTGCTGTGCACTTAGCGCACGCTGTTTGGACACGTGCGCGCCAGCGTGTGCTACGCAGAATTTTGGCGCACATCCTGGAATTTCCTTGCGCACAGACTTGCATGAATCGCTGTGCTTGGGTTTCGCTGCGATTTTCGCACTGGCACTGCGATTTGCATCCTTTCGCACGCTTGCGCTGAAAATTTCAGCGCACAATTAATTCCATGAATCGGCTCCACAGATTGTTCACAGGAAACAGTGGAAATGAATCTCCTCATTCAGTCCGTTGTTAGTTAAACTCCCTAATTTATTGATCCAAAAAGTCTCTCTTCTGTTGAGTCGTAAGCTTAAATCTTCATGAGGATTATTCCTAGACAGAACTTCTAGGATCTGGAACTTAATCTGAGTTAGGCCGTGTCCTTTGCTGACCCAATGTCGAGCCACTGCTGAGTTTACATTATTATTGCAAATACATGAGCGGTGCTCATTCCAACGGGTCTTGGCTGATCTTGTAGACTGCCCTACGTAATACTTACCGCAGGGACATTTGATTCCGTAAATAATTTTAATATTGTCGCATGTGCCATATGTCTTTAGAAAAATCTTTCTGCCTGTGCGTGGATGGTATACCACTTTGCCCTTAATTACAGAATTGCAATTAATGCAGTGTAAGCAAGGATTTGTTCCAGTACACTGTGTTAATGATTCTTTCATTGGTGGTCTTTTACTTACTAGTTCATCACGTAAATTCCGGCTTCTTTGGTAAGCAAACGCAGGTAATTCTTCAAACAGATGCTGTACTCTAATGTCATTCTTAAAAATACTCCAGTGTTTCTCAATAGTGTTTTTGATCCTATTGCGTTGAATAGAAAATGTAGAGACGTACACTGGTGATTTAGGTTCTCTCATTGGTTTCTTAGTGCCTGTCAGCAATGTATCTCTGTCCAATTAATTTATCCTAAGGGTGGTCAAATCCAATTCATCACTCTTGTACTCTCTTGCCAGGAACTTGTCTTTCATCTCAGTTTGTTGCAATAGATAGTCATCTGGGTCACTCACAATCCTCTTCACTCATAACAACTGGCTGTATGGTAAGTTTCTTAGCAAACTTGGTTGATGGAAACTTAAACGGTGTAACAGATTGTTACGATCATTAGGTTTGCCAAACAAAGTGGTTTTGTATTTTTCATCCTTCTTCTCAATTCTTACATCAAGAAAATGTATTGTTGTGCTAGATATTTCTTTGGGAAATTGAATTCTGCTGTCAATGCTATTGAGATAGTCAAAAAAGATATTAAATTCAGATTCAGTGCTTTTCCAAATCCCAAAAATATCATCGATATATTGCACCCAAAGGTGGATGTTCTTACTCCATTCTCTTTTGTTAAGCACATGGTCCATCTCATATTTATGCATAAAACAGTTTGCATATGTGGGAGCCATGGTGGCTCCCATCGATGTATCGGAGATATGTAGAAAAAACTGATCTTTATATTGGAAATATGAATTCTCTGCTATGAATTGTAGAAGAGTAAGTATGAATTCTTTTTTAGCTTGGATGTCAGATGCTTGCAGTAATATCCTTTCTACAGATTCCATTCCTAGATCATGGGGTATGGATGTATATAGACTTTTGAAGTCAATACTAAACAATAAGTGATCTTGTTCAAATGGAGTCATCTTCAATTTCTGTAAAAGAATTTGTGGTGTCAGGGATGTATGTGTTGGTTTTTTGAATCAATGGTTGTAAAAAGAAATCAATATAAATCCCTAGTGGTTAATTGATACTGTTCATACCTGCTACAATTGGCCTTCCTGGTGGCTGCTGTAAGTTCTTACGTATTTTGGGTATGGTATAGAAATTAGGAATCCTCTGGTGTTGGTTATTCAAATATTTGCGGGTATGTTCATTGATCCAATCAAGTTCCATGGCCTTATCAAGTAACATCTCAAGATTCAATTTAATGGACATAGTGGGATCTTGATCCAAGGAGGCATAGATTGTGCGGTCTTGTAATTGCTTGTTACATTCTGCATCATAGTCAATTGTGTTCATGATAACCAGTGCACCTCCTTTGTCGGCAGGGGGTATCGTGATGTCTTTAGTACTATACAGTTCTTTAATAAGCTTCATCTAGTGTGGTTTAACATTTTTTATGGGGTGGAGATTTGTAACTTATCCTTTCCAAATCTTTAGTGACAAGCTTTTGAAAAATGTCTATGGATGGTACCGTGATTGGAGGTATGAAGCCGCTCTTGGCTCGGAATTCTTTGTATTCAGGACCGGTTTTGGTGGATCTTTCATGCGGATGTGTGTCTAATTCATCGAAGAAGACTTTCAGCTTAAGTTTCCTGACAAATTTGTATAGCTCGATCTTGGTGTCAAGTAGAGTGGTTCCATATGTTGGGACGAAACTCAGGCCCTTCTGTAACGTTTCTTCTTCTTGTCTTGTTAACGGTCTCTGTGAAATGTTGATCACTAGGTTTTCTTAGTTGTAACCTTGTCTGTGGTTTGTTTCTTTGATTTCCTCCTCCCCCTATGGGTTCTTTTGGCCATGCCCCTAAAAAAGCCGAAGTTGAGGGTGTATGAACTGTTAAACTGTGTGTCTAATTTACTGGGTCCGTTGCTTGATCTGTGGTAGATTTGGAATCTCTTTGTGTTTCTGATTTGGAACTAGATGTATTGTCTAATGCGTCTTTATATAATTTCTTTGGTACAGTTGGTCCGTATTTGTCCGTCCAAGTATACACTTCTTCGTTGATGTAATCGTAGGTATCGCGTTTAAACTTCTTAACTTTCTTCTGCTCTAATTCTGTCTTGTAATCCTCTAGTTTGGTATTAGTGTCCGCCAAAATTATATCGTATTCCTCTTTCCCCAACGATTCAACAAGATCTTTCTAGATTTCTTTTCTTTCAGTACTGAGAGATGTTAGATTCTTGGATCATTCTTAGATAGTTAGGAGAATCAAATCCAAGGAGCATTTATTCAAAATGGCTTCCCATTTACGAACAAATTCTTTGTGCTCGTTGCACAAAGTAGGGCGGTGTTGTATTCGTAGACCTCTGGGGATACGTTGATTTTTTAAATATCGACCCAGTGTTATTGCATGTAGTTTCCTATGAATCTCCTTTCTTATTAGGTATTCCGATTGTTTGATCCGCTTGGCTGGACCTTTTGCTATGTTACCATGCGTGCCTAATGATGTTTCACTGATCAGTTCTAAAATAGCTGAGTCGAATGTCCCTGTCCCTGCTTAGTGTTCTCTGAATGACAGTTGATGAGAGTCTGGCTTGGAGAGAGGGTGAATCAAGAAACAACAGGGGGATGGACTATTAGACAAAGAAAGGGGATGGTGGGACGCAAAAGGTTTTGTAACTTGGTTTGTATTTCCAAGATTTTTATTTTATTCAAAACAAGTCTAAAATAATTATTAAACACAATTTCAATAAAACATTGTGGCTCATTCATTTTCACTCATTCACATTCACACTTTCCTTGACAAACTATCACACTGTTTTTTTCTAAAAATGGTCTATACATAAGAAAACAGTGGTAAATCTGTTGCATCTTAGAACATTCATGGTTCACAAAGAGAATTCCCCATCAGTTTGGGATAGCAAAAAAGTGTGTGTTGTATAGTTCCCACAGATTCTCACGTCAACACGTGTTTCAGTTGCTCTCCGCGAGCATCATCAATAGTGCTCTCTATGTATGGCAACCTTCTTCAGGACAAACAACCATTTTTCTCGTGCACATATTGGCTTGAGCCACACCATCTATAGACAATAAAATACATAAAAAAGCTAAATCAGTATTTTGTGTTCCCAACATCCCCAGTTTTAGCTATTTAGTGACATATTGCTATGATAGCTGGTCTGCTCTCAAGAAAATGAAAAAATGAGCACCATCTGACTCACCTCCAATCCAAAGAGCAAAGGAGGTGCAAGATGTGGTATTTTAAATTTCAGCACATCTCAAAAACGAAATCGTGAGGATATTTATCCTCTCACCTATTAAATGTAATGTTATTGCTTAAAAAGGACCAGCGATTTGCGGGATTTGCAGAACTTAGTTTTAACAGCACACTAAATGGGTACTCAGTAAAAAACTGCACCCATATGGTATGATATGATAGTTTATTTATATAGCGCCTATACACAATGCACATTGTGTTTGAAATTGTGTTTAATAATTGTGTATAGGCGCTATATAAATAAACTCATATCATATCATATCATATGGGTGCAGTTTTTTACTGAGTACCCATTTAGTGTGCTGGTAAAACTAAGTGCTGCAAATTCCGCAAATTGCTGCTCCTTTTTAAGCAATAACATTACATTTAGTAGGTGAGAGGATAAATAGCCTCAGGATTTCGTTTTTGAGATGTGCTGAAAAATCGGTGCTAAATTTGTTCTGTCTAGAATCTGTTGTAAACAAAAGGGGAGCCCATCTCTGAGTGCTAAAGATGTGGTGCCTGTCAGTCTGTCCCCCTCAGCCTCTGCACCCACGTGTTATAAGTGGGGCGGGCCATTCATATGATGACAGTAATATGACATATTCGTCACCATCTTATTCAAGACCGATCTTCATTTAACGGAATATATATTCCTATTGGTATGGTACAGGATGAATAATTTTCTCCAACATATATCTTCCTATATTGTGGACTTATTAGTTCAGGAAAAGGTTATAGCTGATACACCTATTGGTTATGTATTAGGGGTATAGAATACATATCCTTACTGTGAAACTATCTAACATACAGTTTTTTGTTGGGGTGTTTCACATATTGGAAATCAGGTGATTCCACTCCGCAGATAGATTCAACCCTCTTTTTACTGTGTCCAGACTGTGTATCCAGTGTTGTTCTTTTTTATGTAGTATTGTGGCCATAATTCCCCCTCTGTTGGAGGGTTTTATTGCCTGTAGTACAAAACAAGTCAGGTCTGTATCTTTATGTCCACATTTATTGAAGTGTTCTACGAGGGGCTTTTCTGCCACCCTGTTCCGTATACACGACCTGTGTTCCGAAATCACCTCCCTGATTGTTTTACCTACATATAGTAGGTCACATGGACAACTGATAATGTAAATGACATTCTTAGTGTTGCAGTTGGTTTGCATTCTAAGTTGCCATTTCACTTGTCTGTACTGAAACTCTGTTCTAGTTTCCGCCAATGGGCCTGCGACACATCTGCCACACCTTTGGTGACCAATGACAGAGGGCAAGCCCCATTGGTTCAATATTGTCGGTGTGTTCTTTCAAAAGAAACCAAAACCTCGGTCAAAGGCTAGAGCACTATTGATGATGCTCGTGGAGAGCAACTGAAACACATGTCAACGTGAGAATCTGTGGGAACTATACAACACAGACTTTTTTGCTATCCCAAATTGATGGGGAGTTCTCTTTTTGAACCATGAATGTTCTAAGATGCAACAGATTTCGACTGTTTTCTTATGTGTAGACCATTTTTTTAAAAAAACAGTGTGATAGTTTGTCGAGGAAAGTGTGAATGTGAATGAGGGAAAATGAATGAGCCACAATGTTTTATTGAAATTGTGTTTAATAATTATTTTAGAATTGTTTTTGAATAAAATAAAAATCTTGGAAATACAAACCAAGTTACAAAGCCTTTTGCGTCCCACCATCCCCTTTCTTTGTGTACTAGTCCATCCCCCTGTTGTTTCTTGATTTAATGACCTGTAGGACTAGGGACGTTAATACAGGTACCCCTCTTTTTTTGCATTGGAGAGAGGGTGGCCAGTGGATGTGTCCCTATGTACTTGTGATCTGTAACCTGGAACCTGAATTTATGTACCCTCCAACTTAAGTAAAGAAGTTTCTGTTTGTACATTGGACTCTGAGTCAATTGTGACTAAAGCGCTTTGTTATATCAATCTCCTTTTCTTCATGTTCTATGACACATGTATGCAGGCAGACGATCTTGAACTCAACATGGAGTGATTTTCTTGTAATAATTTTTTCCAGGATTAAGAAAAAGACACCATCTGAAGCTCAATACTGTAGGATCCACAAATTGTAGGTTTTTATCATTGTTTTTTTTCATGTTTATTTGGATTACTGTACTTGACTGGAATGCCTATATATGTTGTGAACACTGTAAACAATGGTGTATGCTTGAAGTGGTAAGAAACCCATACACTGGCATCCTGGAGCTATTTAGGCAGTGTTTTTTTTTCTCTAAAGTACGCTGATTTGCAAGCTGACAGTCCAATCCACTAAGCTCTGGAATCCTTTCTGGGCAACAGATGTGGACAAGCAGGAGAAATAAGACTGCATAGAGTTGTCTATAGGAATCCAGAGATTGAACTATTGCATCCTTACAAAGTTGTGCACATTCTCCCGGAATTCCCCAAAATTTATACTCAAATTTCATTGTAGCATATTTGCCATACTTTTAAAATGAAAAGAAAGTCCCACAGTGGTACAGAAGTTTAAATGCACTTAGACTATGTTCCAGTTCCAGTCAAGACTCACTCATCCATAGCACTGCATGCATCATTTTGGGACTGTTTATTTATAATATGGCAAGATAAGAATTGCTAGGCTGTGACATCTGTGCTATGTGTAGTGCAATAAGCTGAGCCTGATTGTGGAAGGTCAAGAGTACTTTTGATCACATAGGGAAGCTAGCAGTTGATGGTGACAAATGAATGTAGATTTTGTTGCTAAAGTCTGCATTCTCTTCAGAGTGTGTGGCCTGCCTGTTGTAATGGGCAGTGCCTGTGATGATTTGCAAATTGGTGAGGGTGTGAAACCCCTAGCAGTTTATTAAATAATACAATGATCTTGGTAATTCTGTCTCAGAAAGGGAGGTCTGCTAAACAGACCCCCTTTCAGAAATCTCCATAGAACAATCATAGTGAACACCCATGCCCTGCCAGAGTAGTCTCCTGATCTTCAGCTCCAGCACTTCCGTGCCTTCAACAGCCCTTTTTGACAACCTCAGTGACACCAAAGCCCCTGCCGCCAGAGGTTGCATTTAAATCTGCACATCTGAATCAAAGCCATAATATGTGTGAGACTATCCGCCTTGTGGAAGCCATACCAGAGTTTTGGTATGGTGACTAATAGTATACACAGTTACTAAAGCCACATCAGATCTGCATGATACTCATGTCAATGCTTTTAGATCAGACCAGCTGTGGAAAGTATGGAAAGGCTATGTAGATTCATAATCAGACTGCCTTTCTATGCTTCAGCCATCTGTACAGTAGACATTAAATCTGTCTCTCTTTGATTCTTTAAGAGGTTGGGTAATACCTCTCTCCAGCCCAGAAAACTCTCAGCAGGTGAGCACCAGGGAACCATGCTTCAAAGAGGCACACCCATAGCAAATGTGCTAACCTCACACAAGGAAGTTGCATTCTGAAGGCCCTTTGAAATAACATACTTGTGGAGGAGGCAGAGTTAGAATTGTCAGACATAGCAGAAGTGACTGGAGAAATTGTTCATCCATATTGGTTTTCTGTGGCCTTACTGTTAGGAAAGATTTCGTTATTGTAGGGAATTTTCCTTCCATGTGGCAACCCCTAAACTTTTTGCTATTGTTTTTAACCTTGTTCTTGACTTTGCCAGAGAAGTACAGCCTTCTGCCGCACTCCTCTGGGCTTTCGCTCCTTTCTTACGGGGAAACTGACATGCCCTTAAGACAGTCAGTACCGGGGAACGTGGTTTCCCGTAGTTTCTTCTATCGTGTCGCAGCTTTAGTGCAACACGACACAAGAGGGCACTGTAAGCTAAGTTACAGCTCTCTTGGGTCTCTAGCCTTCTACAGGCCCTAGATACTCTTTTAGGAATGTATTTGATCGGTGCAAGTCATTCAGGGACTCGAATGGTGGCAGCGATCGTATTGTTTATTTTGAGCTCCTTTTGGCGTTCTGAGCACGTTTTTGCACTGAACCCAAAATGGTGGCCTGGCTCCCAAAATGGCCAGGCCGCGAGGCTCCTTTGTCTTGTCCACTGACCGTCTTGCTCCCTTCACCTTCCCCAGGTCCGGCGACCCGGGGCCTTCCTTATTTGGGCATGTACTTTCCCGCGAAACGTGGTTGCTTTCGCGGGCTTCTACATGTCGTTTGTGTGCCTCCAGGGTGTGGGCTGGGATGTCTGGTCCCAATACACATCCTGGGTGCCAGAGAGTCTAGGGTGGTGTGAATGCCTGGGACCACCATGGTCCGTGATTGGTCCACGTATGGTATGTGTTTTGATGAGCAGATCTCCCATTGGCTCCCCTCCGTTTTGGCGCGAAGGGAACCGTGGATAAGAGGGGGCTGGAAACACCACTACCATGTCGATCTCCTGAGTTCTCACGAACGAAGGAATACAGGAGCCAAGTATCCTGCAACTACGAGGCTGGACCGAGGAATCGCTGGTGACCCGCTGAAGGAATCCTCCTTTGCACTGCTGTCGTCCGGAGAGCCCCTGTCCTCCTTTGATCGAACCAGAAGGCCTGTACTGGTGCTTCGACCTTTGGAATAGCAGGAACAGCTATTCCCGGCATCTTCAACCATCTCCTGCCAAGTAAGCCTTCGGAAGCGTCTCTGGGCCATCCAGTTGACTGACCAGCTTACAAAGGGGTTTGGCTCTGCAACCGCCGCCAGGTTGTGTTGTATTGCGAGTCCTTGTCACTCTCCCACGCTTCGTACGCTTGGCGTCCCCAGGTCTGAAGGGAGGAGTGTTCATTTGGCTCGAATACACACGGCCGCTCCGTTGTCCTGTGCGGCAACAAAACTGTGCTGGTTTCGTCGATTGGGACGTCTTTTTGCTCTACACGACTACAAAGCGTTCCCTGCTCTTCTGAACCTGCCAGCTGCTGAAACTATCGTGGAGAAGCCGGGGTCTGCTTGCTTCGGGGACCGGTGAGTAGTATATCTAGGATCTGGTCGCCCTCCTGCAGTATCCCATTGCTTTTCCCTGCTGTGTAAAAACAGCACCCTTTTGCCGCGCTCGCGCTCTGCTTCTGCCCGCTGTGGAGGCTGCGCTTGAGTTGCGGAACCTGTTCTTCTTCTGCTGTGCACTAACGTGAACCGCCTGACTTCCTCCGAAGAGCTTCCCCTTGTGCCCGTTGGCACCGGCGTGGCAGGTACTTTGAGCACAAGGCTCCACTCTTCGCAGGGCTCGGACTTCCATCTAGTTAGGTGCCTATGAAGGCGAACTGAGTCGAAAGCATTATCGCACTGCCTGTTTTCCTTCCCTGGCAGGTGGACTACATATTTCGTGCTTTAAACGCTTGCGACTGTGTATTTGTATAGATATTGTGTTGATATGGTATGTGTTGGTTTAATATTGTGATATTGTGATTTTCTCGCTACGGTCATTATTTTAAAGGCCTTAAAATAAATGTGTATCTATTTTTGATATAACAACTGTTTGGAGTAGTTTGTTATCGCTCTTGCTTTGTGTGCTCATTGCGGGCTTTCAGTCACCCTCACCCCTCTTGAGACCTAGTCTTGACCGCCGCGATCGCTACCTTGATTGGTCTGGCTTGTCCAGAGGTTACCCTGTTCCAAGTAATTAGGTTGGCCTTCTGAACTTCTGCGCCACCAGGACAGAGTTCAGAAATCCCCCATAACAAATTGGTGTACAGCGGTGGGATACGACTGAAGTTATCCAGTGTTGCGCTCGAACTAGGGCATTTCAGGTTATTCCAAACAGTACACGTAGTGAATTGTTGTAATATAACTTTAAAAAGGCCATAGTCCTATCAAACAGTATGGAAGCAAATACCTTGTTAACTTTAAATGCTTCCAAATCAGAAACGCTGAAAAAGATGTGTGCGGAGAGAGGTGTTTCCTCTCAAGGCACGAAATTGGAAATGATCCAAAGAATCGTGGCGTGGCAAGAAGCGCAGCTTGACGCTATTACTTCTGAGGACAGTGCGGAAGGTGGTGGGGCTGCTCTCACTGGTAGAACCGACGGTTCTGCCGCCGCACTGTTCCACCGCGACCACGAGGACGGGGAGGATGTAATGTCTAATGTTTCCTCTGCCAGTGTTGATGGGGAGGCTATGCTTGAATTCAAGAAGCAAGAGCTGCGGTTTAGGCAGCAGGAGCTTGAATTCAGCATAGCCAAACTAAAAATCGAACAGGCAGAAAAACAAAAAGACAGGGATCACCAGTTGGAACTGGCCAAGCTTCAGGTTGCAAATGGATCCAAGGGTCCTGGACATGGGTCTGGGGCCTCCTCTCATCCACGGTTTCCAAAAGATCTGCTCAGTGTGTATGAAGAGAGGAATGACATTATGGACTGGCTGAATGCGTTTGAGTATGCATGCGAGGTCCAGGAAGTTGACAATGCTGATAAGATTGCGTGGTTGCTCAGTAGACTGCCCCATTCTGGCTGTAGTGCCATTATGGAAATGTCGAAGGCTGAGCGGGCTGATTTCGCAATGTTAAAGCAGACTCTCATTTTAAAGTTTGGGAAGACTCCGGCCCAATATTTAAAGCGTTTTCGAGAGTATAAGAAAAAGGAAGGTGGTACTTGGGTATCTTATGTCGCTGAATCTTTGAAAAACTTAACTGGCTGGGTCGAAGGCTATAAGGTTTCTACCTTCGACGGCATGATAAATCTTGTCATGCTGGAACACATTTTTGCTTCTTCTTCCCCGGAGCTTAAGCAGCATTTGGCCGATTCGAAGGAGATAGATCCTAAGAAGCTGGCCATTGCAGCAGACTTATGGGTGTCACATCGAGTGTCCCATAAGGACAAAACTCATCCTGGTAAGCAGGAGGAGGGGAAAAAGTCCAAAGATATGGAGGGTGGGGAATCTGCTAAATCTTCTTCCCAAAAGGGCCACAAAAAGAAAAACAAGGGTAAGACACAAGAGAACTCACAGGGTAGTGGAGGTGCGCCTCCGAAACAGAACTCTGGTTACAATAAGCCTCCCTACGTAAACAGACGCTCTGGGGCTTGTTTTTCTTGTGGAGCAACTGACCATGTGAAGGGGGATCCCCGTTGTAAGGTTAGACCTTTGGGGGTCCACTCCGCTAATCTGGCCTTCTCCTCCTACGAGGAAGAAGAGATTACAGGAGCATCCTTCTCCTCGGACTCATTTCCCAGCGGAATAGAGGCCGAGGTAGTTTTAGTGTCCCTGGGTTCCTGGGAGCCTAAAGTCGCAGAGGCGTATGCTAGGATTCCGGATAATACCAAGCACTACTTTAAAGACAGTGTGCTGATCAATGGAGTGGATACTCCAGCTCTTAGGGATAGTGGGTGCAGTCGAACTGTAGTGGATTCTACCTTGGTAGACTCAGAGGAAGTTGCCAGAGCTACTCTGATGCCCACTAAGTTGGCTGACGGCCCCCTCCGTATGTTTCCCGTGATCCCTGTTAATCTAACTTTAAATGGTACAGCAGTCAGGATTCCAGTGAGCATTCAGAGAAACGTCCCGGGAAAGGTCTTATTAGGTAATGATCTCAGAGCTTTAGGGCTCGTAGGAGACACTGCCGAACGACCCTACACACGGTCTCAAGCACGGGCAGCATTGGCCAAGTCCAATACGCCGCCCCAGCCGAAGGGGAAACCCAAGGCGAAAGGAGTCTACAAGTCAAGACGGGGGAAAGAGAATATTCCCCCGAGCTCGCCTACCACTGCGGTGGAGGAAGTTGGTCAATCGCCCGAGCCTGACGAGGAGGTGGCGATGCCTGAAGTCTTCGACCCCAACGACCATCCGGAACTAAAAGACTTGTTAGTTGAAGGAGGTCCTGATAGGGACGAATTCAGTAAAGGCCAACGTGAGTGCCCATCTCTGGAAGGCCTAAGGAGACAGGCCTGCTCCCAGCTTGAGGGTGAACCTCCTGGGAAGCATAGGATTTATTGGGAAGGTGGACTCCTGTATAGTGAGCCCACAGAGTCTACAGAAGGAGACCATAGGAGGTTGGTGGTTCCCCTTGCTGTTAGACCCTTCCTCCTGCAGTTGGCGCATGAAGTTCCCCTTGCTGGTCACCTTGGTATGAAGAGGACCAAGCAAAGGTTATCCATGCACTTCTACTGGCCCAAGATGGGGGAGCAAGTAGAAAGTCACTGCAGGAGTTGTGCCGCCTGCCAGTTGTCTGGTAAGGTTGGCGCGACAATCCAAGCTCCGTTGGTACCGCTCCCAGTTGTGGGGGTACCATTTGAAAGGGTAGGGATCGACATGGTTGGTCCCCTTGACCCGCAAACATCCTCAGGCAATAGGTTTATCCTGGTGCTGGTCGACCATGCAACCAGGTATCCTGAGGCCGTCCCATTGACAACTGTAACTGCCAAGCCAGTTGCAGAAGCTTTACTCGGCATGTTTACTAGGGTTGGCTTCCCTAAAGAAGTTGTGTCGGATCATGGCAGCAACTTTATGTCGAAGTATAGGCAGGCTATGTGGAAAGAAGGTGGGGTCACCTACAGGTTCTCTTCTGCATACCGCCCCCAGACCGATGGTCTGGGGGGGCGTTTCAACAGGACGTTAACGAGCATGATTGGGGCTCTGGAGGAGCCTCAGAGAAGAGAATGGGATCTTCTTGTTTCATGCTTACTGTTTGCCTACCGAGAGGTACCACAGGAGGGTGTTGGCTTCAGCCCCTTCGACCTTCTGTTCGGTCATCCCGTACGGGGACCCTTAGCCATCGTCAAAGAGGGATGGGAGATGCCCACTCCCCCTGTTACTACCAATGTAGTTGATTATGTGCTAGGGCTCAGAAAACGGATGGTACTTCTGGTGGGCTTGGCTAGTGATAAATTGAAGGCAGGGCAAGCGCTGGTGAAACATTGGTACGACCAGAAAGCTTCCCTCATCAACTTTACACTTGGTCAGCAAGTCCTGATCATGAATCTCATAAGGCCTCGAGCTTTACAGGACAAATGGTCAGGTCCTTGCCCAGTGGTGGAGCCCCTGGGTGAGGTTAACTATTCAGTGGACCTTGGAAGGCCTGGACAGGCTCCACAAGTGTTTCACGTGAATAGGCTGAAGGCTTTCGTCCCAAGCGGCGAAATCGCAGCACTGCTATTGGCTTCAGACGTGGAGGAAGAGGAGTCTGAACCTCTCCCTGACCTGTTCCCAGGCAGTCCTTCAGATAGCTCTTTTGAGGGTGTCCGAGTGGCCCCTCACCAAAATGGACAAGGCTCAGTGGTTTACCTTGGACATGAAGTAGGTGGAGGGAGGAGACAGCCTCTACTCAGTCAGGTACAAGCAGTACAAGACTGGCCTACCCCCACTACGCAAACCCAAGTGAGAGCCTTTTTAGGACTCACGGGGTATTACCGCAATTTTGTGGCAGACTATGGTACCATAGCTGCTCCTCTGACTGCCCTCACAACTCCGAAGAAACCCAAGAAGGTAACTTGGACCGACGAGTGTGAGAAGGCCTTCAATGGCTTAAAAGACTCCTTGTGCCAGGCCCCTGTGCTCAGGGCCCCTGATTATCAAAGACCTTTTATCGTGCAGACGGATGCCTCTGACACTGGGATAGGAGCTGTACTATCACAAGTAGATGAGAAGGGTAAGGAACACCCTATCGGTTTTATTAGTCGCCAGCTTAAGGACAGAGAGCTCAGGTGGTCCACGGTAGAGAAAGAATGTTTCTCTGTTGTGTGGGCCCTAAGGAAGCTGAGGCCCTACCTCTATGGGACCCACTTCACTGTGCAGACTGACCATAAGCCGTTAAAGTGGCTAATGAACATGAAGGGGGAGAATCCAAAGTTGCTTAGGTGGTCCATAAGTCTTCAAGGCTTCGACTTCACTATTGAGCATAGGCCAGGTGTCCAACATAGCAATGCTGATGGGTTGTCCAGAATGTTTAACCGACCTGAACAAGAGACTCATCCAGGGGTGGATTAGTTCCCCCTGTCCATAGTCTGGGAGGGGCGAGTGTTAGGAAAGATTTCGTTATTGTAGGGAATTTTCCTTCCATGTGGCAACCCCTAAACTTTTTGCTATTGTTTTTAACCTTGTTCTTGACTTTGCCAGAGAAGTACAGCCTTCTGCCGCACTCCTCTGGGCTTTCGCTCCTTTCTTACGGGGAAACTGACATGCCCTTAAGACAGTCAGTACCGGGGAACGTGGTTTCCCGTAGTTTCTTCTATCGTGTCGCAGCTTTAGTGCAACACGACACAAGAGGGCACTGTAAGCTAAGTTACAGCTCTCTTGGGTCTCTAGCCTTCTACAGGCCCTAGATACTCTTTTAGGAATGTATTTGATCGGTGCAAGTCATTCAGGGACTCGAATGGTGGCAGCGATCGTATTGTTTATTTTGAGCTCCTTTTGGCGTTCTGAGCACGTTTTTGCACTGAACCCAAAATGGTGGCCTGGCTCCCAAAATGGCCAGGCCGCGAGGCTCCTTTGTCTTGTCCACTGACCGTCTTGCTCCCTTCACCTTCCCCAGGTCCGGCAACCCGGGGCCTTCCTTATTTGGGCATGTACTTTCCCGCGAAACGTGGTTGCTTTCGCGGGCTTCTACATGTCGTTTGTGTGCCTCCAGGGTGTGGGCTGGGATGTCTGGTCCCAATACACATCCTGGGTGCCAGAGAGTCTAGGGTGGTGTGAATGCCTGGGACCACCGTGGTCCGTGATTGGTCCACGTATGGTATGTGTTTTGATGAGCAGATCTCCCATTGGCTCCCCTCCGTTTTGGCGCGAAGGGAACCGTGGATAAGAGGGGGCTGGAAACACCACTACCATGTCGATCTCCTGAGTTCTCACGAACGAAGGAATACAGGAGCCAAGTATCCTGCAACTACGAGGCTGGACCGAGGAATCGCTGGTGACCCGCTGAAGGAATCCTCCTTTGCACTGCTGTCGTCCGGAGAGCCCCTGTCCTCCTTTGATCGAACCAGAAGGCCTGTACTGGTGCTTCGACCTTTGGAATAGCAGGAACAGCTATTCCCGGCATCTTCAACCATCTCCTGCCAAGTAAGCCTTCGGAAGCGTCTCTGGGCCATCCAGTTGACTGACCAGCTTACAAAGGGGTTTGGCTCTGCAACCGTCGCCAGGTTGTGTTGTATTGCGAGTCCTTGTCACTCTCCCACGCTTCGTACGCTTGGCGTCCCCAGGTCTGAAGGGAGGAGTGTTCATTTGGCTCGAATACACACGGCCGCTCCGTTGTCCTGTGCGGCAACAAAACTGTGCTGGTTTCGTCGATTGGGACGTCTTTTTGCTCTACACGACTACAAAGCGTTCCCTGCTCTTCTGAACCTGCCAGCTGCTGAAACTATCGTGGAGAAGCCGGGGTCTGCTTGCTTCGGGGACCGGTGAGTAGTATATCTAGGATCTGGTCGCCCTCCTGCAGTATCCCATTGCTTTTCCCTGCTGTGTAAAAACAGCACCCTTTTGCCGCGCTCGCGCTCTGCTTCTGCCCGCTGTGGAGGCTGCGCTTGAGTTGCGGAACCTGTTCTTCTTCTGCTGTGCACTAACGTGAACCGCCTGACTTCCTCCGAAGAGCTTCCCCTTGTGCCCGTTGGCACCGGCGTGGCAGGTACTTTGAGCACAAGGCTCCACTCTTCGCAGGGCTCGGACTTCCATCTAGTTAGGTGCCTATGAAGGCGAACTGAGTCGAAAGCATCATCGCACTGCCTGTTTTCCTTCCCTGGCAGGTGGACTACATATTTCGTGCTTTAAACGCTTGCGACTGTGTATTTGTATATATATTGTGTTGATATGGTATGTGTTGGTTTAATATTGTGATATTGTGATTTTCTCGCTACGGTCATTATTTTAAAGGCCTTAAAATAAATGTGTATCTATTTTTGATATAACAACTGTTTGGAGTAGTTTGTTATCGCTCTTGCTTTGTGTGCTCATTGCGGGCTTTCAGTCACCCTCACCCCTCTTGAGACCTAGTCTTGACCGCCGCGATCGCTACCTTGATTGGTCTGGCTTGTCCAGAGGTTACCCTGTTCCAAGTAATTAGGTTGGCCTTCTGAACTTCTGCGCCACCAGGACAGAGTTCAGAAATCCGTCTTAACACTTACCCTTTCCTTCCTGCTTCCTCCACTTGCAGCACAGCAGAGCACTTTGGGTATGATCAAGAAGGCAAAAACACAGTTGTCACATTCACAGGGATTAGAATACTTAAAGCAGACTTGCGCTTTTCCAAAGACCTCTGACCTTTTACCTTTATAAGGAAGGGGTCTCTCACTCCTTCCTTGACTCATTTTGGATTTACATCAAGACAAGAAGAATTCATTGGACTATTATTGGTTCCGTCCATTTCTAATCCCTCCACCAGTGTGGTGAATATATAGTGTACCAAGGCAGAGGTGAGCTTTGTCACCTAACCAAGCTCAGTGAATATTGGCCGTGTAGAGGGGGAGCCAAAAGCCTTGACTGGAAGTCCCATCCTTAACTTACCTATCAGTTGGGAACCAGGAATAGTGACAAAGGTGACCCCCTTAATGATGCATATAACACGAGCAAGCCTTTGAAGCAAAGTATCCATTAAGAGAACCATTTTTTATGTAGCCACAAAAAGCTGACAAGCTCTTGCAAAAGATCCCTGAAGAGCACGTGAAGACAGATGAAAGAAGAGATTAGTGATGTCACACGAAGCAAAGTGATTCACCTAAGAAGAGATGATAAGAGAGAAGGTGGATAGACCATATAGAATCTGATGACGAAGTTAAGAATCGAGGAAACTTTCATATGCGGAATGAAGATTGCACGTGTAAAAGCATGGAAGAAAATGAAAGCCATTTTATAATTTTACAGATGCAGTAACGCAAGTAGATTAAGTATTTGTAAAGGCCGGCTATACGTAGTGAATAGTGCAGGCGGTGCCCCAAGGTACATATATGCATAGGAATCTGGAAGTTCATCGTATTTTAGCAAATTGAAAATCCTGTGACTGGAAGAACTTGAAGTGTGGCACAGCAGAATAAGCCTGGCTGTAGATGGAAGGAGAATCGAGAAGGTCTGCCTGGTCCAGTGTCAAGGATTGGGGCAGACAAGAAACTGGTTATCTATTGTGGAAAGATACAATGAACGAGAAGGCGAGAGCTGTGCTCCTGTTAAGGTGCGGCGGAAGGACAATGAGTGCCAAGTTGTATTCATTAAATGGTATTAAATACAACGAAGGAGCTTAAAATGTGGTCTCCAGTCACATGGTCAGATGAAAATAGACTTTGGGTGAGCTACACCGAGACCAAAAGATAAAGCCATGCTCACAATCCCTTCTATTCCCAGGAGCAGTGATACTTGCAAGACCAAGTTCAAAAGACTATTCTCATGGCAGACAGCTTGAGTGTTGCTGGATGATGGGCTAATTGGGTGGGGAGGCATGCTCAAGTATGACCCATAGGCACCTGTGGCGGAATATTCCAGAAGAGTACAAGCGTGCCAACCAATTATAAAGGGCCACATATCAAAGAAACCTATAGTTTAGAGATCCAATAAGACATTGTGTATTTGAAGATGCTCACAATGACTTGCACTAGGTGTGGGCAGAGTAGTCCACCTGATGGGAGAAACCCAATCACAACCCCAAACCCCAAAGAAAGTACATGTAGAAAGTATACCTAGATGTTTCCTGTTCCCCAATTACAGTCCCACGTACGTTTTCTTAGTTTTCCACATAGTATGGCATCATTGATAATGAGTTTTTAGTTTATAAGTGTATTTAATTTTGTAAAATGCTTTGAATTCTTACTGCATGACATCTGATGATGTCCGTTGTACTCCCTGTTTTAGATAATTGTTATTAAAACAGCTAACACATTTGCCAACTTCCTGAGTTGGTTTTATTATTGATGCTTGAGTAATTTCTGCATCCACCCTGTAGAGTGCTACCTCATCTTGAAAGACCTTCGGGTTCACTTGGTAGCAGGAAGGGGATGGTTTGAAAGTCCCATCGATAAGTAGGTCTTTGGAGTAGTCGGAACATTGGACAACCTCTGCCATCCAGCCGGAGGACTGTAAAATTTCCTGTGGAGAATGGCCGATATAGAAAACTTGCAAGTAAAGAAGATTCAGGTGGGATGGGCCCCTCTTTGATGAAATCCCTCCTTGTTTCCACAGGCGCTGAGTGGACCGAATGTGACGGTGGCAATTGGAGGAGGGGCAATCCCGAGAGTCCGGAGCCGAAAGGCGAATGCTGAGTAGATTGAGGGAACTGGCAAAACTGTGGGAACACGATTGTGGTACCACGTAAATAAATAACAGGGGGTTGGTTAAAATAAGACGAGGAGTGTCAGGGGGAAAAGAAGTGTTTTGGATGCGGAGCGTTCCATAAAAAGCCCAGAGTCTTAATTCAAGGAATTTTGGAAAGGGTCGTCTCAAAACCCAAGTGGGTAAACTAGGCCGCGCACAGATAGATCTGTGAGTGGAGACGATTCAAACTCCTATCGGAGTAGTTTAGGGGCTGAGAGAAAAGGAGTATATACCATTGTGTACATGTAAAGAGTTGACTAGTTGTTTGTTTGCTTATATATTTTATGTATTAGAAAAGTGTCAAAGAACGACAAAGATAGGTCAGAGAAAAAGGTCATTATTTCATCCGGGTTATTGTCAGTGCCGAACGTAAGATAGATTGATATAATTGGAAAACTAGAGGCCTTGAGCAGCATGTGTTGGAGCGCACTCATAATTGTTATTTTTCTGAAATGTATTTTTTGTAAAATCACTGGTAAATATAGACAGTCAATTGAGACCTACCATAATGGGCGTAGTTACACCCCTGATGCACATGTGCAAAACACTACCAACACATATGCCCAAGATGAAACAGTACAGTGCAGAACGGTGCAGATAAGATGTTCCTGCCATGGCCACAAGAGGGATCATTGGCAAAAGCAGTGTCATAACAAATGACCACATACTTGCACGCAGCGTACATGGGAAAGAAATTGGAGAAAACTTTAGCCATTTTAGAGCTCTGGAAAATGTACCAGGAGGAGCGGGAAGAAACGCCCCTTGAGGAATGTATGCAGGGAAGAAGGTGTTGAGCCTTCTGCTCCTCTTATTCCACTGGAAGTAAATAGCGATAGTACGGATGATTCAGGACTGTATCCATTAAAGGAACTGAAAGTGGCAGCGGGGTGTATTAACCCGATATATGAACAGCCTGCTTATGGTAGTGATGACAGTCAAGAAGAGACTAAAAGAAAGGAAGCAATCTTTAAGGTCTTGCAGGGCAAGGAAGAGAACAGTGAACAATCAAATATAACCACAGATATAGAACAGGAGATTAAAAGATGGACAGGAGAAAAGGTCAAAGCTGATGGGATTACGCTTGTGCAGAACGAATGGATGGGTGGACAGATATTGCTTAAACTTGATGGGAAGAGTATCGAGGAAGTAATTCAAGGGGAAGACTAAGACGAGCAAGATGAAAAGGACAGGGAACGAGAAATGAGTCTGAAGGAAAATGAGAACAAGAAAAAGACAAAGACAAGAGCAGCTGTATCAGTACAAACAACAAAGAAAGGAAAAAAGGGCAGAAGAACAAAGAAAGTATGACAACCAGCAGAGAGCAGTCGAAGAACAAGACAGCCTAGAAAAGAAGAGAGAAGAGGAAGAGGCTCAGCGATTATGGCATAAAGGAATGCAAAGACAAAAAGAAAAGAAAGGGCGTATAGCAACCAAATGAAGGGAAGAAAAAAGACAAGAAGAGGAAAGGGTTAGATGGGAAGCAAAGAAACAAAGGGATTTAGACAAAGAAATGTAATATCATAGGGCGACATAGACCAGATTCTCCCATCGCAAAGAGTAATGCCAGGACCATCTAGGGTGAACCTCGGAGATAGGATCGATAAAGCTTATCAAGAGATGAGGGCAAAAGGTGAATCGGGAAGCAAGGGGAAAATAAGATCGATCTCTAGTTACTTGGTCACAAGGAACAAATGAATCCCATTTAGTCTCAAGCATAGAGCCTTGTCTTTATACAGGCTGACTTTAAATAAGGATGAAAGCCATACTAGTTGGGGACTAGATATGTCAGACGAAGACAGAGAAAACTTTCATGGAGAGGAGGGAGAAAGCGCATGTGGTTCTGAAGGATGCATGCTTTCAGACAAGGAAGTAAGATGGTCTGACCTGGAACAACCTAAGGATAGGACGCCAGATCCGACAGCATATCCCGAGCGCGCTGAAGGACGATCACACAGTGAGAAAGGAGAATCGTCACCATATGTGAGCAAGTTAAGGACATTGTCAGGTAGAAGGTGATGCGGAACCATTGTCCCTGCTATGGATAGGCAAACAATGGGAGCTGATTGCGAATTTGAGTTCACACAGTTCTTGTTATTGGAGAAGGGAGGAACTAGGCCACAGTATATCCCATTGCCATAGATGGATAGGGATAATTTAAGATGTTATCTCCCTAGTTTAACAGCGGTTCCGGGAAAATAGATTTATGAACTAGATAAAATGACAGGAGGTAACACCCTAGCCATAGGGGACATTAAAATTCTCATGGCAGCCATTCTTGGGGAAAGGGCTGATGACATTTGGACACGAGCAGGCTACTCGCAGATGGGGAGCAGGTGCAAGTGGATCTAGGTCACCTGGCCTAAGCCCTGCCCATCTAGTGCCTTCCTGGTTGCCGCCCTTTTCCCTACTTAAGGAGCCCTCCAGCCTCTTTTCCTTTGCAGATGTTAAGCCAGTGCAAGTAGATCTAGGTCACCTGGCCTAAGTCCCGCCCACCTGGGGCCTTCCTGGTTGCCGTTCTTTTCCCTACTTAAGGATCCCTCAAGCCTCTTTCCATTGCAGACGGGGAGCAGGTGCAAGCAGATCTAGGTCACCTGGCCTGTGCCCCGCCTATCTGATGCCTTCCTGGTTGCCGCTCTTTTTCTCCACTTAGCAAGCCCCGCCCACCTTGTCCCTTCCTGGTTGCCACTCTTTTCCGTACTTAAGGAGCCACCCAGCCTCTTTTCCTTTGCAGATGGGGAGCAGGTGCAAGTGGATCTAGGTCACCTGGCATAAGCCCCACCCACCTGGTACCTTCCTGGTTGCCGCACTTTTTCCCCACTTAGCAAGCCCTGCCCACCTGGTGCCTTCCTGGTTGGCGCTCTTTTCCCTAATTAAAGAGCCCTCCAGCCTCTTTTCCTTTGCAGATGGGGGGCAGGTGCTAGTGGCACTAGGTCACCTGGCCTAAGCACCACCCACCTTATTAGCCCTGCCTCTTCCTTCCTGCTCTTAACACTTAGATCAATGGCATCTCTCGCCTGGGAATCCAAAGCGAAGTGCAGACAAAGAAAAGGGCAATTCCTATTTGGACCTGTTCGGACTAGGAGCACTCAGGGCCCAAACACCTGCTCAGACCGCAGGTACGCATGCACCAAAATGTGTTTACTCCTTCTGTCCCCACAGGCCATCCCCATCACCTCTGTTCCCCCGTGATGTTCTGTGTGCCCCCTTTCGCATACACAGGTGTTGCCTGTTTTGCTTGATTCTTCTACCCTGCCCCCCCATCCAGCCTACTTCTGCAGGAGTCTGTCCTGATACATTATGGTTTCCCCATCACCGTCGTGTGGCCAATGCTGCAATTTGACTTTTATGGACTTCATTGATTCATGGAGCATCACCCTTTCCCAACTCTCATGCTGAACTTCCTTTGAATCTCGTATTCATGGTGGCGCTGAACCATGCTGTTCCTATCTTCATCTTGTATCATGGCTTACAACATAATGTGTTACTACATGACTTCTGCAATTGGATTTGCTCTCTCATCTTGCTTCTCCACTCTTTTTGACTGCTTACTCTCTGTTCTCTCCTCCTCTCATTTTTTTCCCTTTTCCTATCTCCTCCCCTCCTCCCATTACTTTCTTCTATGCAGTTACTCTATCAGAATAGTCCTTGGGACTAGTATGATAGCAACCTCATCTGTCTCCTCCCCCCTCCCCTTACTTGTTTTTTTTTTCCTACTCCACCCCATCCAGCACTATCTGAAATGTTGTCAGGCCTAGTATGATAGTCACTTGTTGTTTTCCTCCCCTCCCTTTATGCTCTCCTCTCCTTCACCTTTTGTTTTTCTTTGCCTCTAGCAGAAATGTCATCAGGCCTAGTACGGTAGTCGCCTGTCTGTCTCCATTTTCTCCCCACTCTCCCCCTCCCTTCCTTATCTATGTCCTAGCTCTTGCACTATCTAAAATGTTGTCAGGCTGAATACGATAGTTAATTTCACATCCCTACTGTTCATGGCCTGTAAGAATGTCATTGTATTTTCCCTTGTCCCCTCCCTTGCCTTGAAGCACTTTGAAACACATTATGTGTAGGCGCTATATATATAGACTTTCATATCATATCATACTCAAGTGTTACGGCGTAGAATACAGCTAATGATGGAGCACCATTTAACAATTCTAGAGCAGACATGTTGCGAGCTCTTAGGGTACAGTATTCTGACACATCCAATATGCGTGCAATAATGGAATGTAAGATGCAAGAAGGAGAAGATCTGCTTGCTTATAGTCAAAATATTCAGGAACAGTGGACTTTGGAAACTCGAGAGTCGTGGGGGAAATCAGTGGCAGTATTTTACCATATTTTATGTCAGGGACAACCAGAGCAAGCACAGAGACGGCTCAAGAAATGAGTGGGAACGGAAGCAAGGCCTTTCGTGGAGATACAGTTGACTATAGTGCACCACTGTCGACTATTGCAAGAGAAAAATAAGAAGAAGGAATAGGCTAGGAAGCTTGAGGAAGCCAAGTTAGTTCAGTAGAAATTGGCAAAATAGGTCATAGAAGGTGCGGTATTGACAAGCGGAGAAGGGCTGGGATTGCAGCAACAAGCAATGGGTACATCACAGGCAAATAATCAATGCCAGATGGATCAAGGAGGAAATGGGTTCATGCAGAGAGGCAGATGAATGGGCTTCAGAGGGAGAGGTAATTTTCAAAATAATCAAGGTGGCTTTCAGAATATGCAGAATGATAATCAGAATATACAAGGAGGGTTTAATCAAGGACGGCAAGTTAGAAGAGCACGTCCTATATGTTGGACGTGTGGTATTGCAGGGCACGTTGCGCGCATATGTGGAAGCCAAGGGTTTGTAAAGAATGGACAATTCTCAAGATGGGGGAAAGCCTATCCTCCTGCATATAGCCCAAAGGCTAGGAATGGGTTTGCAGAAGATCAGACGGTGTATCAAGCACAAGCGCTGCAAATGCAGCAAGCACAACAGTCACAACATGCACCATTGAATCCACCACAAGGACAGTCACAGAATGCAACCATGCAGATATAGCAGAAAGCAAACACAGGGCAGTTATTGACTCCTAGAATAGGGGGTGTTTCTGTGGTGGGAAGAAGTCCTTTCACATGTACAGGGGTCAGCATATTTCTTCGTAGGACAGCTCACAGGGCAACTTGATGCTTTTTGAGTACTATCAGTGGCACCAGACCCCGAAGAGGAAGCAAGGGTTGATGTGAAGATAGGACGCAAATCTTTTTGTTTTTTAGTAGACACTGGGTAACTTGCTCATGCACAATCCTAAAAATGATCAAGCAATAAGGCGATTGCTCTCAGCAAACATTGAGCACATTTTGCAATTACCAGAGCACTTAACAAATTTGCCTGATTAAAAAGGTTTTTTCCTTCCTTAAAAAGTAGTAGACAGGTATAATATGGAATCCTGAAAGTGATACAGTGGCGGGAAATGAACGAGCTCAGCGACGTATGGGAAATCGCTACTGTTGGGGACAATGTATTGGTGTATAATGCATGCATTCACAGCATTCATCATTGTTTTTCTGATTATTTTGGTACACACTGACCCTTGCAGACATATCTGTTACACGAAGACCAAGACCATATGTGATTATCCCTACACCAATGACACGTGCAAAGTCACTAAGTTCCATGACCAGTACTCCTAAAGCTCCCCCTCTAGAAAGAATGTACAATGTTATATATCATGAGTATCTTATAGACACTACCTTTAAGAAAGAGATCTAAGAGAAGTGCAAGAGAAGATGATTATGAGTTAAATAATTACCTAGAGACTACAGCAAAGTTGGGGAACAACATGTGGTATCAGCACATGAAATAAGTGGGAAAAGGTACCTCTGAGGAGAGTTTCTATGTTTGTGCTCTCCTAACCTATGCATTGGGAAATTGTAAGATATTCATAGCTATAGAAATAGATGTCCAGCAGCTCATTGCCTGACACACCATGCACTCTGCCATACGAGCAGTCAATTCCAGGGTCGAACAGCATCCTTGTTATGAGTGACAGAATGGTCAGCACCAGAAGAAGATGATTATGTTCAAGATTTGAAAACAAGAGCAAGACCAAACTCCAGAGATCAAGTGATTGGATACAAACAACCTGGAATGAAAGGAACAGGAATCAGATGGGAGATAAAGAGAAAACTCAATTGCCAAGGAAGGACTGATGAAGAAATACAAAGATGCAAGGTGAGAGGTCAGATTCAAATCTGGGGAACAGTACTTTCACCAGATGGCTGGGAAGAAGGCATAGTCGTATGCAGAGCCTTGGCAGTAACAGGATATCACTAATCAGTTATTCATCATTCGAAGAAGGGATGCAAACCTCTCTGCCAAAGCTTGCCAAGCGGCTGACATGGGTGGAAGATAGCAGAACTATGTTTCAGAAATAATGGCACAAGAAAAGTTGGAGAGAACCAACAGTGCGGTCGAATCATTGATATACCAGGAATGAAGGATGGGATGATAGTGATAATGGCCCACTACTGGGCGTGTGGATAAAAAACTTATATGAAGCTATCCAGGGACTTTGGAGGACACTATTCCATGGTGATTATTCACATCCCAGCACTAGTGATTCTGAAAAGTGACTTGAACATTGGAGAGTTCCAAAGGCTGATGCTCATCTGAGGAAGAGGAGATCACTTGAATTTCTCAGTCGAACAAAGAGGGGAAACTATTTCTCAGCTAAATCAATGGAAGCTTTTGATGCCATTCCATATGAACACCAATTGTTCAGTCAGACTTCAGCAATGTTCACGACAATCCTCATGCCAAGGATCCAGGTGATAACGAATGCCAAATGGTTACAGATAACCACATGGGAGCTTCTGTATGCAATCAACACTGCCATAGAGGGATTCAACACTATCAAGGAAGAGCTGGGAGCCATAATACTGATTACACTCCAGAATAGATATGTCCTGGACATGATTAGAGCCATGGTTGGAGGTGTTTGTGCCAAAATTGGAGAATCATGTTGCACATTCACACCTGCTCACGATGAAAAGAATGGAACCTTGATAGAAACCATAACTTTGTTGACAACTTTCCATAACAAGATGGAAGATGAAGTAGACAATATTGCAGATGACATCTGGTTTGCATCAATCTTTTCATGGGTACCACAGTGGATGGCGAACATCTTCAAGTTCCTTGGAACATTACTGCTGATGATAATGTTTGGATTCTGTGTTATCAAGATAATAATCACACAGTGCAAGAAGACAGCAAAAAAAGCAGTAGGAATGAAGATCATGATTGATGTTGAATCTGGATTTGAACCCAAAGAGCTGACCTATGAAGAGATCAGAGACTACATAAAGGACTGCATTCATGTACCTGAGGGAAGGAAGTTCCTGTATCCAAGAGACCACAAGAAGTATGTGGAAAGATGGATCTACTGCAGCCCGAGTGGACAGTGCAGCCCCATGACCTGGAGTGTTGACGAACATGTAAAATCAGCAGGATATTTCAAAGGGGTGATGAAGATAAGGACTCCAAAGAAGCACTTCTTCAAGAGAGGGTGTCTAGATGCAGAGTCTGGTGAGAGAGTGGTCGATGAATCAACCAGAGGGGAAGTGTAGAGGAGTCAAAGCCTCTACCGGAAGTCCCGCCCCTAAATTGCCTATCTGTTGGGAACCAGAAATAGTGACAAAGGCGACACCTGCTATGATGCCTATATACGAGCAGCTTTGAAGCAAAGTATCCATTAAGAAAAGCATTCTTTATGTATCCACGAAAAGATGACAGCCTCTTGGGAAAGATCCATGAAGAGCATGTGAAGACTGATGAAAGAAGAGACTTGTGACATCACACAAAACTAAGTGACATGCCTAAGAATAGATGATAAGAGAGAAGGTGGATAGACCATATAGAATCCGATGACGCAGTTAAGAATCAAGTAAAGTTTCGTATGTGGAATGAAGATTGCAAGTGTAAAAGCATGGAAGAAAATGAAAACCATTTTATAATTGTACAGATGCAGTAACTTAAGTAGATTAAGTATTTGTGAAGGCTGTCTATACATAGTGAATAGTGCAGGCGCTGATGCCAAGGTATATCTATGCATAGGAATCTGGATGTTCAACATCGTATTTAAGCAAACTGAAATTCCTGTGAATGGAAGGACTTGAAGTGTTGCACATCAGAATAAGTCTGGCTGGAGTTGGAATGAGAATCAAGAACATATGCGTGGTCCAGTGTCAAGGATTGGGGCAGCAAAGAAACTGGTTATCTATTGTGGAATGATACAATGAACTAGAAGGCGAGAGCAAAGCTCCTGTTAAGGTGCGGTGGAAGGACAATGTGTCCCAAGATGTATTCATTAAATGGTATTAAATACCATGAAGGAGCTTAAAATGTGGTCTCCAGTCACATGGTCAGATGAAAATAGGGTTTGGGCAAGCTACATCGAGACCAGAAGATAAAGCCATGCTCACACCCCCTTCTATTCCCAGGAGCAGTGATACTTGCAAGGCCAAGACTATTCTAATGGCAGACAGCTTGAGTGATGATAGATGATGCGCTAATTGGGTGGTGAGACATGGTCATGTCCAAACAACCAGCAACTGGGGTACCAGCTTGCATGTTGCTAACGAGTGGAATATTACAGAAGGGTAAAAGCGTGCCCACCAATTATAAAGGGTCATGTATCAAAGAGCCCTATTGTTTACAGATCCAATAAGACGTTGTGTATTTGATGACTCTCCCAATGACTTGCACTGGGGTGGGCAGAGTTGTCCACCTGACAGTAGAGACCCAATCACAACCCCAACACCCACACAAAGTATACCTAGATGTTTCCCGTTCCCCAGTCACAGCCCCACACACGTTTTCGTAGTTTGCGATGTAGTATGACGTCAATGATGACAAATATTTAGTATATAAGGGTTGTTTTTTGTAAAATGCATTGGGATCTTACTGCATGACATCCAATGATGTCCGTTATACTCCCTGTTTTAGATAATTGTTATTATAACAGCTAACATCTTTGCCAACTTCCTGGGTCAGTTTTATTGTTGATGCTTGATGAATTTCTGCATCCCCATCCACCGTGCAGAGTGTTACCTCGACTTGAAGGACCTTTGGGTTCAGAGGTGACTGCTGTTGGATCAAGGCCTGTACTCTTCCAGCTATAGCAGCCCCTAGCCTCTTCTCTTTCAAGCTCATCTCTCTGGACTAGGTGTGAAGAGAAAACAGACACATCTTGTCTTGGAGTCCATCGAGTGGGATTTACAGCAACCTGACGAAGTCCAAGGTCACCTGATATCTGGTTCAAACAGCTTTGAACCACTCTCAAACCATGTTACATGCCGAGCTGAATTCGAACCAACTCCACAAATATTCACAGCTTCAAAACATGTCTGACGTCCTTAGAACCCGCACTGGATGAACATTTGCAAATCTTCAAACTGCTTTCAAACTGCGTCTGACACCCTTTGGAATGACAATGGACTCATGTTCGCACAGCAAAAGACTGCATTTAAATCATATCCAATGCCTTTTGAATCAGCCCATAAGCTATAGTGCTGCATTGGCACTCTTTTTGCAAGTTTTACCAGCAAGGACAGCATGCAGAATCCTTGCTTGATGATATTAAACCGACAAAGAACCAGAATACGATACTGTTGAGAGGCCATGTGCCCCTAGTGCACTTTTTGGACTATGGGAACTGATAAGTCCCTGTTGTACACCTTTTTCTAATATGACTTATCCATTTCAAGTGACATCGCTGCAATTTCTTGCTCTATTCCCTGCTACATAACCCAGGATGATTTCATCTGCATGTTCTTCATTGTCTATGCTCCTGCCACATGGGTGGGCTGTGCTAGTCAGTTATTTGCAGATTGGTGTGTGTTATTAAATATACCTGAATTGGGCATTCCTTTATTTTGGAGTATTCTAATGGGTTTTTTTTTGGTGAAAGGGTACAGCTTGCCCTCGGCCCACCTTAAAACAAAAGGCAAAGGAGGCATACCTCTTGACAGTGCCTGTTTCGACTTTATTATTCGGAGCTCTGTTAGTTTGAATTATTGTGAGGTGTAACTAGTCAGCTAAGCCATTAATCATCCTTGCACTCCTGCAAATCAGTTGTTATGTTGCCACAGTGCCTACGCAGCAACAGCAGAAAGATACTGAGACTGTAGAAGACAAATCATATCCATCTTTGGTTGAGAGATTCCACTTAATGTGCCTAGGAAAGAGAGGAGTCCAGATTCAGGACAGGCCGTGTTATAATAGTCATTGAACTACACACATTGCCTCTGCCCCCACACACTCACCCACTGCCTCAAACACTACACCAGCACCCACACACAGTAACCCTGTCCCACGCATGTATTTTGCACATATACATACTGCCTCTGCTCCCACATGCACACATTACCACTGACCCCTCCACACGCTGCATCCACAAACACTAACAACCCCAAATGAACACTCTACCTCTGTCCCCAGACATTACCAGTGTTCCCCATAGACACACTTTGCCTTTGAACACACACAGGGCCAGATTAATGGAATTATTTGCACAGAAAATAGGGAACTTGCTTGGCAAACTGCATGCATAAACACGTTCGTCGAATCATGGAATCGAATGCGCAGGAATTTCCTTCAACTTGTGTGTATTTCGCAGCAGCCCGGCACACCCCTGTAAGTGCCTTGCCCCAGACACCATGCAGAGCATAGGCATGGCTTGTGCAGAGGGCAGGAAAGGAGGCGTAACACTGAAAATGGGGAAGAACATGCGAAAAAGTGGGCATTACAATGGTTGGCAGTCCATTGCACGCCACGATTGTGCCGAACAATACATATTCAGGGATACGACCAGGAAACCACCTGGCAAGAAAATGGCCACGCAAAGCCCTAATACTGTCTGCCACCTGAAGGCAGGCTTACAGACACTTGTGCCTAGCAATCATCCCACAGAGGTAAGATCGGGTGTCAGATTAGGGGTGTGTGCACGCTGCCATGGTTCTGATCTAATTTAGAGGTGCTCTAATGCAGTGTAGCGGGGTGCAGCAATGGTTTACGGGTGTTTGCATGCAGATTTTCAGAGTATTATCCCAGTTATGATAAATTGTATACATGTTATTGGGGTAACAGTTACTGGGGCCCCCATGCAGGGCCCCCGAGATGCAGACCTGTTTGTGGGGGACCCTAAGCACTGTTCTCAGGGTGCATGCATTCACACCTAGGGAGCACATGCAAATGTTACTATTTCTGACTGTTATTGATGTGCATGGGGGCGTTTCGGGGGCGTTCCGGCAGTGACTTGCATATACGGTTGCTTTGCACGAACAATTCCACGAATACGCAGAGCACTCAGAAAAACTTCTGCGACTCAGTATTGCACAGTGACGTTCTTGCCGCGTGGGCATTGTGAGATTTGAGCACACTTTAACATGAATCTGGCCCACAGTGTTCCCCACAAATGCACACTCCCCATACCAACACACATAAACACTCCCTCCCAGACACACTGACAACAACCACACAAACATACACACACTGCCTGCCCACAGTGTCACTACCCTCCCCCAAACACATTGCCCTGCACACACTGCCTTTGCCCCACACATACAAACCCGACCTCTGCTCGAACACACATACTGCCATGATGACATACATAAACACTTCCCCAAACATGCAGCCCCTGCCTGCACACAAATTCACACACACATAGCCACTTCCCACATGCAAATTGTCTCTGCCCATCATATGCATTCTGCACTTACACACACTAATCTCAGACACTTCTCCTGCCCCAACATAGACAAAGTGCCCCAGCCCATACAACACTGCCTGCACACATGCACCCACACACACACATACACACACACTGAAACCCAAACACTCTCATAAACCCACACACTGTCACAGACTACCCATAGGCATCCCACTTGCACTATCTCAATCCTAATATGTGCACTTACCCCATGGACCCTAAACACACACATACAACCCCAGTGTCCACACATTCACTACCCAAACCCTACCTCTCACACACCATACTGCCCCCTGAATCCCTCATACACTACTCCTGCCTCAACAGACATAAAGGACCTCATCATGACTGGTTGGTATCCTGGCAGTAAATCTGCTGGGATCCCGTCCAGCGCAGAGTTACCACAACACGGACCAGCGCTATTAGTGCGGATCCCAAGTTGCGGCTATGCTGTAAATCCCCATATTTTCAGCACAATTAGTGCAGCTGTAATTGCCCCGAAAATGGGCAGAAAGTCACCAGATTTAAGTCCAGGTCAGAGCTGGAAGTAAATCTGCAGACTTTCTGCCAAACTCATAGTTGGGTGGAGCAGTAAAGTGGCGGTAATACCGTTACTGCCGTGTTTTTACCACTCCACTCAACTTGTGATGAGGCCCATAGACCCTGTCTACCCACACATACTGCTCTGAAACCCTCAACAAGCACACACAGACTTGCCCAAACATACATTGTCCTCCCCACCTACCTCCACAGCACACACATGGACACACAGACACAAACAAACACACAACCCTTATGCCTCAAACACTTTTCCTCTGCATGGCCCTCACACTGCCATCACTCATTCGCACCCACACACAAACATGCAGTTAGTTGGCACATTCATGCTGTCCCTGCACACACCCACATATTGCCCACATACAGACCAACACATTACCCTCATACATGCATGACTCCTGTGTCCTAGAGACAGACATACTGACACTGCTTGTATCTGCCCCTCACACAAAGCCCCTTACTCCCACACAAAGTCTCTCCACACCACACACACATACACACATATGCACTGCCTGCGCCCCTCACTCACACTGCCATTGGGAGACCTGTTAAGCAGCTTCACTTCAACACTACAGCTAAGTCAATGCCTAGTCTGGGATGCTGAGGGAAACCCTTATTGATATATTTTTAGGTCCAGTTCATGTACTCTGGATGACAACCCTTATATAACACCCCTCTCTTAGAATCCTCCTGACCCCACTGAGCCAAGAAGTAGGTTTGTTTTGCAAATTAAAAGGTTTATTTGAAAAATTAAACAATATATATATATATCTCACTTTTATAATAAATTAATATCTGATAGTACACTTAAAGTATGACAGTGATCAACAATGGATAATGTTCTACTGGTAAACTGATTGGGTTAATTAGAAGTAGTATCGAGGATGAGGTAGCTGAAATGCTTTATGGTTTCAAGGAAATGCAAGGTGGAATAAATGCAGTACAGAAAATAAACTGATATGGTTTCACAAGAGATAATATGTTCACTTTTCCCCTGGTGGCAATTCACCCCCCCCCTATATGCAATGCAAGGAGATGGAAGTAACACACACAGTCTTCAGGAATACAATCAAATACAATACGGAATTCAGTTCCCCCCCAGCAAGCTTAGAGGAAACAGGAAGAAGTTTGAAACACAGGCCCAAAATGCTTTTAAATGTGATGGCAACGGATGGGAAAATGTGCTAACTGATTTTAATTCCCTCTAGAGATTCAGGGTGAGTGAGAGATGCTTGTTGGTATTAGTTCAGGCTCACTTTAGCAATGCTCTATGAGTTATTACCAGGTTGCAAACGGATTTTAATAAAGGAAAGAATGGAGCTGCTATTTTGACAAGTGGAGAAATTGAGCCAAAATCGCAAATCGCGGTAAATTTCGCGAGTGCGTAAATCGCGATTGCGGAATAAGTATAGGGAGTAGGAAGTTCTAGGTTCGTTGGAAAGCCTAGAATCACAGCTTTAAAATGAAAGTTAAATTTCGTTCCTAGCCCAAACGGTTCCAGAGATACGGACGATTTAATAAAGGTAGATTTTCGGATTTAAAGTAAAACTCAAAATGACAGGTGACAGCTTGCAGCTGCAGAATTGACAGGTGACACGATTTCTATGAGGCTGTTCTAATTAGGTTAAAATAGTTTGGATTAGATTATTTTAACTAAGAGATTGGGTTCTGCACAGTTCTGGCGGATACTCACTCCTAATTTTGAAATGAATGGGCCTCGTCACGGATCTGGTCAACACGTCCAGCGGCGGTTCTCTCTGCTAGGCGGGTCAATCAGGCACCGGTTCTGCTCACAGCGATCCAGATCTCTGGTTCTGCTCACAGCGGTCTGGGTCTGGTCTGCGGTTCCGGCAAAAGTTCTTGGCACAGAATTCAAACAGCTCGCCCGGCTGTGGAATAGTTTGCAGATGATTTTAAGGATGCTGCGGCCTGCTGAGAAGAGTTCTCAGTTTGTGGGTTTAGGCCCTTGCTTTAAGTTCTGAAGTAAAGTTCTGGTCTTTGGAGATTGATGGGTGTGAAGTCTGGAGTCTCCCAGCAGAGCGTCCCGCAGAAAATGGAATTGAATGTCTCTACCTGTCCCAGCAGTCTCTTTTTATGTGTTTTGAAAATGGGTGTGTGCCTGGGCCTAGCTAAGCCTGCCCCTCTCTACTTGTCATTGTCCCAATTCTCCCCTCTCCCATGATTGGGGTAATTGGGTTGTGAGTCAGCATGATGAGGTCTGTTTATGGGTCAGAGGATCCTCCCCTGGTCAATTTGCCCACAAATCTATATTTGATTCAAATACACATTTCCCAGATACACAATTTGTTGAAATTACATGTACACATTATATATCCCTTATGGTCCATGCTTGTCCGCCTCTGATCTTCCTGGGGGCTTGCATTCAAAAATGACAACATTTTGCGCTTTTTGAGTGGTTTACCAATATCGGACATTTACCAAAAATTACACACATGTGCGCAAGGAGTATGGACATTAATTGATGAAGTGTCAGATTTTTAACATGCAGACATTTGGAGTAAGACCCTATTTTCCGCTAGCAACCCCCCAGCATACACCACAGGGTCCTAACACCTCTTAAAACGTGCACAGAAAAATCACAAGAATAATGATATTACTTATATAATTCTGACAAGTCCGTACTATGAATTATCCATCTTTTTTTTAAATTATGCTCTGGCCCAGATGGGTGTGGTTTAGGGTCCAAAGCACATGGGGGAAGCTTCTGTCTGCCCCCGCCTCCAGCTTGGGTGGCTCCCAGAGGCACTTCTCCTCCCACTTCTCCCAAGAGGAAGCCACTTTACGGCCCCCCCAATATAACATTTGTCTGAGTCCAGGAGAGGGCTTTGTTCAACCTCCTGCGGTGCCCCTCCCCTAATCTAATCATCGAGGCGCCAACTCCTTTTGGTGGGGAAGCAGGATGCAGCTAGGCCTGGGAAGAGTGGCTGAGCAAGTTTCTCCTTTCAGGGGTAGTTGTCAGGCAGAATTCAGCTAAATGCCATTTTAGTTCCCAGTTTAAATCAAACTTACAATTTTTACCTATACATTAAATAATTACTTCCTTCAAGTAATTTCAGAATATAGTTTTACATTGTATCCACCTCTTAGCAAGTCTTTCCTTGGTCTGGTTTGGGTTCCTCTGTTCAGTTTTACACAAAAGTCTGGTGGTTTTAAAACGCCGGCTTTCTGATAGTGGTGAGTACCGGTATTGCAACCATTTTTGGGATTAAGAAAATGAATTCCCCACAGTTCTGAGTTGCTTTTTGGCAATCAGCATTGCCATTCCCAATGGTTTCAGGCTACTGTGTGTGTAGCCCAATGGTGGTTTTAGGCAGTGCCCTCCTGTGCTCACAACATAGGCAAAAAATGGGTGGCAGCCTATTCTTCATGCTTTCCCTGTGCACTCTCTGGGGAGTTCTGGCCATCATGATGTGTTCCATGCCAGTACTGCACAGTTTTATGGTAGGGCTTGGATGCATGGGTAAAAACATCCGACAGACCCAAACACTCCACATGCCCATGCACACACACACTGCCTCTGTACCTCCAAACACTGCCCATCCCTCACATAAAAACTGGCCCCCACCACCACACTGCCTGCACAACCCACACTCTATTCCCATACCCCCAAGCCAATAGTCACTGCTCCCCCACATGTGCTATGCCAACACATCCACAAAACACTCTCAACCCCCACAAAAACACTCCCCATGCCCTTACAAACAGCTCCACCCTCACACGTCACCTGTGCTACCCAACACATTACCAACACTAACACTATACACACATTGCCCGCACCTGCCCCAAACACACTCAACATTCCCTAACCGATACTGCCCCTACACACTTTCTCCCTGCATCCCAAACACTACCCCTATACCCCACACATGTCTCAAATAATCCACAGTCACACTGTCAAAGCCACTTTCTCTGACACACTGTCCTTGTCCCCACATATTGTTTCTGGCCTACATACTGCTGCTCCTCTTTCACTCCAGCACCCACACCACTCTATCCCTTCACATGGTCTAGTCCACGTTTTCCGACCTACACTTTCAGCGAATACATTTTTTCGGATTTTTTTTGTCACTTTATTTGCTGCAAAATGCTGATGGCATGTTGGGGTAAGGTATATTTGGGTGGGGGTCGTAAGTGGGGGTCCAGTGGGTCTCCTAGTTGCATTTTGCAGTACAAAAAAGTGGAAAAATCAGTTAAAAGAATTTGGTGAAAGTGTAGTTCAGCAAAAAATATTCGGGAATCATTCAGAGAGCCCTTCATATTCAACCCCCCCCACCCTCCCCCCACACACACACACACCCATGCACAACATTCTGCACACACATTTCCACATATAACGATGTGTGTACCTGGCATTTGCTGGGAAACAATGACAACAGCATGGCCCTTACCCAAAAATGTAGTGGCAGTACCTAGCCAGTGTGTGTGCACCTGGAAATGTAATGGCGCCCTTTGGTGACGATTCAAGTATCTGGAGATATGACTCCAATAACTGTCAACAGGTTTCAATATCTGCGCATGTGCTCCTAATACCTGACAATTGCTTATGCAAGCCGATATAAAAGCACACATTATTGACTTTGCCAATATGTGTTCACTGTTGCTGATGTGTAATGTAAAGTTAAGGGATGTATAATTCAAATTTTCCGTGCAAGCCATAAAATGCGCCCCAGGCACTGCTTAACTAGTATCTGATAAAAAAAAGGCACAATTGCGAAAAGCATATGTGAGCTACATTTATTTCGGGGCTTGAAAATGTGTGTCCGCGTCGGAACCTTTTGTTTTGTATGTGTTGCGTTGAGAAGATATTTGATATGCAGAACGTTTGAATCAATGGCAGCATCAAATGTAACTTTTGCCAAGTAGTTACAAACAACAAATAGTGTATCTTAGTGAGATTTTTTGTGTGTTCAGCGTGTACGTTCAGACTGCTGATATTATTTATTCTTGCAAGCTAACAAAATGTTAATCTATAATTAGTTCTAATAATAGAATTCCTGCATTTGCACACGGAGGACCCGATTAGCACACAGAAGTATCTCTCTCTCTCTCTCTGCACGTGGCAGTGTACAGAACACTGAAACAAATAAATACATAGATTTTAGAAAATACATATCCGTTAATTGCTTGAGAAAATGCCGTTGTCTTTGTTGGCGCTTGGAAAAGAGTGTTACCGTTTTTGTCATTTCAATGACGGCATGGCATATTGGCATGGGGTAGCTGTCAAATAAATCAATGGATTATTTACTCAGCTCTCAGATAATCAATTGACACAATCATATCCTTCACTGAACTTAAATTGTAATGCTGTTGCTGAGCAATTTTCTCGTGCCTATAAAATGGAGTGTATAATGTGATTTGTTCTTTGACTGAAGAAAAATCAAGAGTGAGCATGTCCCAATGTTTAACTGCTGAAGGCAGGCCAGCACCACAATGATCTTAATCACATACTGGACAGCCAGTATTGTATTCACAAAAGCAAGTCATGTGCTGTAAATACATAGGTCTATGGCAGTGTAATCAAAACATCCGTCAAACAAGTTGCCCACAAATGATTGAATGCATCATGTTGGTAGAGTTTTCTGGGACATAGTACAATTCATTGAAAATTCATTAAGAAGCATGGACTGTTATATCGTGATATTGTTGGTGAAAGTCCTAGTGTGCAACCAAGGCACTGTATGATTGCACCAAGGAACGGTGTTATCTTTAAGCAATGAAGCATAAAGTCAGTACCGAGTAGCTATGTTCACTTGCTGTTGTATTGCATGTCTAATTTGAATTAAAACATGGTTTTCAGGCGAATATATAACAAGTTACATGCTTTATTCTGGGAAAAAAAACGGAGCTAATCCGTGTTCCAGAAGACAGAACTGACAATAGCTACAGTGATTACATGTCTTACTGCCCCACACCCCAAGCAAGCTTTCCTTCTCGAGAATATCATTTGCATATGTCATCACACAAACCACTAACGGGAGAAACTTAATGCAGAATTAGATTATGAGGAAATAAAGAATACAGAACACAAAAATGTGCATCGGTGCAAGTTCTAAGTATGTTTGCACCAGGCAAAGTATTAGGTCTAGAACGAACATGACAAGTTGCAAAATTGCATTGAAAGAGTAGGATTTGCCCAGGGGATGCACTTGCACTGGTCTAACGTTCCTCTAATACCTCTGTCGCATTCCAACCTTTACTGTGGTATATCTCTCACTAACTCTAAGGGTAAATAAGCACCCAATGCAAGAGTGCCAGCCAATCAGCATCCTGAAATGCCTGTCTGAATCCTCGATATATGCTAAGTTCCAAGACAGCAGATTGTGACTCCTACCTGTGGTGGGCTCTGCTGTCATCTCAGCCTCTTGCACAGTTATGCACACCACAGGCCTCTGGGAACCTCTACCTTTTGGCCACTTTCCAATTTGTGTGGGCCATTTATCACTACTGTCATCTCCCTTTGTCTGCCACATGCTGCCACCATAGGCTGCTAGTAGGTACTCGCTTCTAAACCCCTCTGCCACAGGGGAATCTCCTCCATTAGTGGTGACGGGAACCAGTACCTTCACCCATCATGGAGGGGCCACGCCATCGAGTGGAAACACGGAACATTCCCTCAGCTGCTTTATACACTAACTGGAGCCCAGCTAGTGCAATGAGCCATACACGGCTTCCCCAACCTTGCAAAGCCTAGTGGGATGCAGCCTGCAGAAGTGCACATTCGAATGTGTGGGAGGATGCTCCTGCTCCTCTCATCACATTTAAATAGATTGGGATGCTGTCAACAGAGCGGACTGGCTCCTGTGCTCATGAATGTTCCACCAACCCCAAACCAGGTACACCCAATTTAATAAAATTGATTTCTTACAGCTTCCCTCCTCTTTTGGGACAAGGAACACCCTGGGTTGCACAGAAGGCCAATTTATCAACAAAACAGAAAAATGGATTCAGATTAAAGATAAATAAATTGTTTCATAGACCAATGATGAGAAATTATCAACACACTAGTCACTTCTGTTTTCAGTGACAGAATTATGCAAATAGAAACATTTGTAGCACACACTTCACCAGAAGTATATATGCATTTAATTCACCCTGAGCATGCAGGCAGCATGGATTGGATGCATGAGAGTCCAGGAGGAATCTTTCATTTGTGAAAACAACAAATGAGTTAAAATATCCTTGCCTATCCACTTCTCACTACTTCCCCTTCATTCTCTATAGACATGTCAGAATGTCAATAGAATTTTAAACTCAATTGCAACAAACTACTCGACCTTTGGATATGTGAATGGCTTGTAGAAAAGAAAATGTATGTTCAGCAGTATGTTGGAGAGATTCCCTACATTGATTTTGCCATTCAATTACCGTGTATAATGTACCTTTCTGCCTTTCAATGGGCACCTTGAACAGCGGAAAGAAATGGACAGTGAATAATCGCCCTCTTCCTTTTATCTTGAGTGTATCAGGAGGGTAGCCAGTGGTAACATGCTCACCTTGGAAGCAAGATGACATGAAGCAACCCAGGTTGGATCCCCGGGTCCGCGCTTAGAAACCTCTGGGTAATAAGCACATTATAAATAACCCATCACATCACAACCCAGCATTAAAAACAATATTCTTCTTGATAGAATACCCAGGAATTATCTTCTTTTTCCTGTTATGCACACAGTAAAATGACCTTTTCGATCCCTGTCAATAGTTAAATTCTTTGCTAGATGTCATCACCATAGAAAAGGATCAAACGACTCTGGTTGTATATAAACTATGGAACCTAATCTATAAAATATATCTTTTTTCCAGAAGCACATACACATCTGAAATGTTCCCTAACCTCACAGGATGTACACAATACATGTATATAGTCCCATCCTTGTGTACTAACAAAGAATAGGGACTAGATTTAATCTTTTGCCCTTTTAGGATCTCTCCCCTCAGGATTACTTCCCTATCATATAATACTCACATCAAGATTGCTTTTTGCTGAATCACAGTCTGATAGGCACCCTCTTAAGGACGGCTTCAATTTCTCCCCCTCCAGGAACAGGATGGCATCAGCTAGTAGGATAGAAACTGCTTTTATCCACCGCCTGTCTGCTTTATCTTGCACTGAAGGAGGCCTGGGAATGCAACTCTTTGCAGGCCTCACTTTCAGGGCTCTGGGAAAATCCAAAATTGATCAAAAAGGAGAGTGAGCTATTCCATTTTGTTCTTGTTTTTATCAGTCCTCCTTTCTCTCCTTCTTCCCCATCAGTCAGTGAGTGATTGAGTGAGTTTTTCAGTAGGTGTCCATGAGTGAGTGTCTCAGTGTCTGTCTGAGTTTGACCTTTTATTGAACAGAAAACCTCACCTTTTTGAGCTGTGTATACTTTCCTCAATCTAATTGTTCAATGTATATGATAGGACAATGTTCCCAAATTGATATCGCAATAGACATACACCCCTGCAGTGATTGGGCATATTAATGAGCAGGGCCATTTGATCGGAGTAACTTGTAAAACCAGTTTCTCTCCCATTTAATGTGATGTCATCTCAGGAAATCCTTGCATTGTATATTGCCACACTCTAAATGTCTAATTTGCACACATTGGTGCAAGTTTTATCATTATAGCAAAAAAATATTGTCAGTCCAGAAAAAGTAGACCCCCCTCAATCATAAGGCAATGTACTCTGTTGGCCGAAGACCAACCGCCTCATGTGTTCAGCATTAGAAATATATAGCCATAAGCTTGACTAAAGTGTGGCCATTTGAAGGTGACTGAAATCGCCATTTTGTTTTCTCTAACATTTGCCTTTTGCTTTCTGTTAAAACTGCTTTGCTGAAAACTTATTCTGCTCCACTAGTGTATAACGCAAGGCCACGAGAGACACTTTGAAACATAACGCAGCAACCCAGACAGAAATGCCCGGTCTCCTCCCTCATAAATCCTTAGAAGTAAGCAGCGAGGCATTCTAATCAGTACGCAGGTGCCAGCTAGTCTCGTTAATACAGTAGAAATGTTAGAAGCGAACATTAAATGGCTTAAATTATGCTCTTCTTTGCGGCCCCCCTTTCCTGAGCCCTGTAGAGCCCTGGAGAGCAAGTTGACCCAGTACATTAATAGAAACTAGGAGATAACAAGGCCTGGAATGTGTCTCTCCCCTGCACACAGCTTGCTTATAAAAACAGAAGCATTGTGTTCTTTAAAACAAAGACCTGTGTCTGTAGGCCCCTGAAATTGCAAACTGTTGCTAAATAAATGTTTGAAGGTGTCATACTCGTCACCATTGTCAATCATCGTACCCAATTCAAAGGGAATGTATTAGGGCGGTATTGGATGTGTCACTACTGATTGGAAGATGTATATATATGTAACTGTTGTACGATTTTCTCTCTCTTGCATCCCCTGAGGTCTGGTAACACACCTCGTGGGGCGTGGGACCCAGTTGGCCAACTGAGACTATTTGCTTTGCAATAAACCCTAGCTTTTGGGAATACAACCTTGTGTCTATCATATCCGTTTGTGTGGTGATTGTGCCTTGTTTCCATATGCGAGGGTCCCTCAGGGGCCCCTTCAAGATGGTGCCCGAATAGGGATCCCCCCACTTGTTCCATCGTGTATGTTGTAAAATAAGGAAGGCAGAGAGAACGGCGAGGACGGGACGATCGAGCCAGGATCAAGAGGTGTTCCAGAACCCCTGTGAAAGCGATGATAGACTCCTTTGCAGATCTGCACACAACTGATCCCTGATCGACGTGCCCGGCCAGAGAACAAGGAGGCGAGGGTCCCGAAATGAGGCAGAGTGAGCCAAGATACGCAGACACAATGTCATTGATTGCGTCAGTATACAGACGAATTGCGTCTTGAGAGAAGACTTGACAGATCAGGTGAGTCGTGCCCCGATTCAAAGTAATCCTGACATTGGTTGAGAGTTGATTTTGCAAAATCAAACACCCATTGTAAGGTTGATTAGCTGAGGGTAAGGTTAAAACATGCCTGGGGTATTGTCCACTTTAGCAGGATTTTTCCGCTGCGGTAAACAATCTTTGGAAACTGGCCAGGTCGCGCCACCCATGGGGTCGCCAGCATATGAGATGTATGTGAAATATGGTGTAGGAGCGATAATGTTTTGTGAGACATGGCATAGGCAAACCAGAAAAGAGGAAGATCTTCAGTGGCCGAATCATGGGAGTGTTGAGATTACAAGAATAGACAGCTTGGAGAAGGTGTTGATGAAAAAGAAAACACGCCTTGCAGCATTTGATATCCTTAGGGACTGGAGGAGGGAAGCTATGCTTTGTTGGAGAAGTGGAGAAACATGCCCGCAGGCATAAGTCGAAAGCAGAGAGAGTGAAAGAAAAAGTGGAGGAGGAGTGGAATGATAGTTTGAGAAAGTCAAATAGACGCGATCAGTTGAGTATAGAAAAAATATACCCACAACGAGAGTTGCATTCATCAGATGAATTGATAAATAAAATATTGACTGATACAAAGCGAGGCCCAAGGGAAGAGACTAAAAAGACAGCATCAGTGACTATTGCTCAGCCCCCTCCAGTTGCTCAACCCCTCCCTACTGATCAAACCCCAGCACAGCGACAGACTGCACAAGCAGCGCCTCCCATTAACCAGCCAGTGCCACAACAGTCACTTCCCGTTCCCATTGTCCCATCCGCACCTCCCTCCCAAGGGATTGTTTCTGTCCCATCTGCCCCTCCTGTAATTGAACTTGAACTCATTCAGAGTTGCAAGAACAGGCAGAGATGTATATAAACCGGAATGATGAAACTTCAATGCTAGCTTCGATGTATGATTTCAGGAGGAGCCACGAAAGACAGGTATTGTTGGAATGCGTGGGGGAATATTTAACGACGAGATGGAAACAATTAATTGGAAGGCTACCGCCACAACAATTTTTGGATTTGAATGCATTAGCTTGTTGTAGACAGAGAGATGAAGAAATAAGGGAGCATGTAGACAGACTTTTTGAATTTAAGAATGAACTTGATGATGAATATGCTGAAATGTTTGCCACACCGGGGTATAGGAGTAAAGATATTAGGAGAGATAGGAAGGAAGCGGCGGTGCCATATATACAGCAGCAATATTTTTGCCATCGTCAAGACAGACAGGCGATTAACTAAAAGTATGTATACGAGAGGCGTTAAAATGGATTTCAGATCCTAGTATCCCCACAATGGAAATACATAAGATATTTGATGAGTACCCCTTGCCAATGAAAAGAAAAGCACTGCAGAAAATGGTTGAATATTTGATAGGCAAAGATATAGATGAGAAGAAAGTCAGCCCCCCTGAAATGATGGCAGTATATAAGAGAGCATTAGAACGTGGAACAGGAGAAACAGCCTTATCACTTGATTTGGGAATATTATTGCATATGAGAGAAGGGAGAGGAACAGTGAATGCAGTATTTCCTATGAGAGAAGTCCCACCTACTTCTGTACCAAAAGTAGAGATTCCCGCAACAGGGACCACACCAGCGCGGGTAACGGAAGCACATTATACAGCACAATATGTGCACGTCCCCTTCTCCAGACAAGAGAAAATAACATAAAACAGACGATTCCCGATATAAGAAAGAATCCGGCGGGATTCTATAAGGAGATAGAGTCCTATTTGAGATCGTCCATGTTCACTATGAGTGATATAGATCTAATATTCCCAGTAGTTCTGCCAGCAGACGTATGGAAGCAAATAAGAAAAGTAGATGACGAAACGGCCTATGGTGCCACTTGGGCGAATTTACTAGTGGAGGATAAGGAGCGAGAAGCGGGAGGAAAACCCAGAGCAAATATGGCGGCCTTACCAGCACGGATAATACAGAAATTGAAAGAAATTGTTCCAGAAAAAAGAATTCAATGGGACAAATTGACTGCATGCATTCAGGGCAAGGATGAGTTAGCTACAGATTATTTTAATAGGTTCGAGGAAGTATTTACAGACTTTAGTGGACAGGATGTAAGCACAGAAGCGGGAAAAAGACTATTTGTCGATAAGTATGTGAGAGGGTTAATACTTCCAATTCAAAACTTAATAATGACATCGGAAAGTGCATGGCAAGCAAAAACGTTGAGCGAAGTATTACACATGGGCCAATATTATGAGAACAGAGTGAACACAGAGAAAGAGAAAGAGGTGAAGGATAGGGCGAATTTGAAAACAAGGGTGCTACTTCAGCAAGTGGCGGGACACAATAGAGGAACAGGAAATTCACAAGGCAGAGGTCATTTGAACATGCATGGAGGGCCATTGGGACTAAATCAGTGTGCGTATTGCAGAGAGGAAGGTCACTGGCGAGTGAAATGTCCACATCTTCAAAATAGAAATGGGTATGGCCAAAGAAGACAGGATAGGGGGCATCCAGGAACAAATGGGCAGAATAGAAACAACATGCAGCAGAACCAAAATAGCCAAGGAAATAGTACCCAAAATCAGAACCAAGCTCATAATCAAACTGCTCCAACCCAGAATCAGAGCCATCAAAACACGCAAAATGGGAATAGAGGAGGGTGCAGGAACATTTTTGACACCCAATCGAATACATACTAAAGCAATTGTAGTGATTACACATCGGATGATGTGTTGTTCCCTCAATAGGACAGCCCAAGACAGCGGTTGGAACCAGTGCCTATTCCTGTGAATCAAAAAGGACCCTACGTAGAAATGAAAGTAGGGAATAGATAGCATAGCTTTCTCGTAGATAGGGGTGCACAAAAGTGCTCGATAGATCATCACTTAGTTCCAGAAATACCACTGTCAGGGCAAGGAAATATTTCAGTAGGGTTTGCAGGTACCCCAGTAATAAATCCAGTGTCCCAACTAGTAGCAGTGACGTTAGGCCCATTCACTGAATATTGTTCATTTCTCTTAACAGAAAACTGTGGGGAAAATCTTTTAGGGTTAAATCTATTGAAAAAAATGAGTGGAGTTATCCATTGCACACCAGATGGAGTGTTCTTGACAATTTCACCACAGAATGTACCGGTATCTGAATTTCTGTCCAAGCCTTTGCCAGGAGAATTGAGTGAAGTGCCAACTTGTATATGGGCAATGAATGATAATGATGTGGGATGCTTGAAGATAGAGCCAGTAAAAATTGTTCTAAAAGAAGGAGTAACGTTACCGCGTATTCCACAGTACAAAATTTCAGCAGAAGGAGAGAAAGGATTGAAAAGCATTGTTTCGGATTTGGTAAAATTGGGAGTGATTGAAGAGATTACAGGCAGTACATGTAACAGTCCCATTCTTCCGGTGTATAAGAAAGGAGGTAATGAGGTACCATATTGTTTCATAATTAGTTAAGTAAAGAGAAAAGATCCCAAGTTGAGACTGAGCCCAGTTTTTTCAACAAGTGTTTTATTATATTGATGCCCTTTGTGATGACACGTGTTTCAGTCCCTCTTGGACCTTTCTCAAATCAGGGCTTATTCTCATCTACTGCCCCTTATGGGTTAAAGCAAATAGTAGTCTCTCTTCGAGTCTCGGGTTAGATCCCTGAGAGCCTTATTCTTGCATCTAATCACGTGCCTTAGATTCTCCTGAGCCCCCTCACTTGTTGAAAAAACTGGGTGCAGTCTCAACTTGGGATCTTTTCTCTTTACTTAACCATTTATATGTGGTTTTCACTTGGTTAAACCACCATCCAAGGGGGCGCGACCGAAAGGAAACTGTTGCAGAGAAAAGAGTATTTTTTACTCATTAAAGATGTCGCCATGTTAGGCCTGACCTGCATAGCCAAGCTCTTCTAAAACTTCTTTCATAATTGATCTTGGTGCGTTAAACAAAGTAGTAGATCCTCAATTCCCATTGGTTCCAGACGTCACCACAATTTTGAGAATGATTCCTGCCTCGGTAGAGTACTTTAGTGTGATTGATTTGAAAAATGCCTTCTTCAGTATTTCAGTACACAAGGAAAGCAGGTATCTGTTCACCTTCACGTTAGGAAGACGATCATTCACCTTCACACGCATTCCACAGGGCTACACAGAGAGTCTGAGTATTTACAGCAGAGCATTGAAAGAACAGTTAGATATGCTAGAATTACCGGCAGGTTGTGCATTGTTACAGTATATAGATGACCTATTGATCGCTGCTGACACAGAAGAGATTTGTAAAAAGAGTACTATTTTATTATTGACACATTTAGCAGCACATGGTCATAAAGCACGCTTAAAGAAATTCCAATATTCTCAAAAGGAGGTGGCTTGTTTGGGCTAACTACTTTCGAGAGAAGGGAGAACACTGACCCCGGAAAGAATAAAGAGCATTTCTGCTCTGCCTATTCTAAAAACACAAAAAGGAGTCAGAGTCATAATAGGTATGGCTTCCTATTGCCGGCAGTGGATTGTAAACTTTGCATTGATTGTGAAGTCAATGGTGGAATTGACAAAAAAGGATGTTGTGATGCTTTTGCAGTGGAATGAAGAATGTCAGAGAGCATTTGATGTGCTCAAAACTGCATTGTGTTCTGCACCAGTTTTGGGCACACCAAATTATGAAAAAATGTTCAGATAGTTTGTACACGAGAGTGAAGGCTGCGCGTCAGCCATTTTGACACAGGAACAAGGTGGAAGAAATAGGCCATGTGGCTATTTTTCTTCCACGCTGAACCCTGTAGCGCGCACTACCACGTTGTTTGCGAGCTGTTTTAGCGGCTGCTTCATCAGTGAAACAAATGGAACGGATGGTATTGGGGCACACCTTAATGTTGATGGTGCCACATGCCATAGACGTTCTATTAAATAAAACACAGACGCAACACCTCACTTCTGCTAGATTGACTAGATACGAAATTGTCCTTTTTTGCGCCACACATCTAAATTATTAGGTGTAGCGCTTTGAATCCTGCAGAATTAATGCCACTGCCCACGGAAGAACTAGGTGAAAATGAATAACCTCCCCATGATTGCTTAATGGTTACGGAGGAAGAAACAAAAGGAAGAATTGATTTAAGAGATACCCCACAAAAAGAGCCAGATGGAGAACTGTTTTGTGAGGGCTCCTGTTTTAAACTACCTGATGGCATATCAACTGCTGCCTATGCTATCACCATGTTAAAGGGTATTGTAGAAAGTAAAAGAATCCCCTACAACTCTGCACAAGCCGCGGAGATAATAGCTTTGACAAGAGCCTGTGAGATTTCTGAAAATTGAGTTTAAACATATATACTGACAGCCAATACGCCTTTGGCGTGGTTCATAATTTTGGCCGACTCTGGGCTGAATGGGGTTACTTGACATCACATGGTGCCAGGATTCAACATGGCCCTTTGATTGTATGATTACTGTCTGCACTTACTTGTCCGAAGCGCCTAGCAATAGTGAAATGCAAGGCACATAAAAAGGTAACATGTAAAGTGGGAGAAGGAAACACATTTGCAGACAGGATTGCGAAGCAAACTGCCACTGATTTGAATACTAAAATGATGTCAGTACAGTCTGAGGAAGTGCCCTGCATGATAGAAAATGGAATTGCTACCGTCAAAGAGATGCAGGCAGAAGCCACTGCTGACGAAATACAAGGGCGAGCTGAGGGCTCTGCTGAATAAGATCTAGAAGGTTGCTGGGTGGACAAGAGAAGTAAAATCTGGATGCTGCCCAACTCCTATGTATCTGCAATGGTCATGATGGCCCACAGCCCTACTCATATCTGTGCCAAAAAAATAGTCCAGCATCTAGCCACAGTATGGGAGAACACACACATAAAGAAGAATGCCGAGAGGATGGTCCGGAATTGTATCACGTGCCTACAGCACAATGTGAGGAAGGGAACGGTGACTCCAAGAGGAAGTTTTGGCCTTCCCTCTATCCCATTTGAGGTAATCCATTTTGATTTCATAGAGATAGAGGGGTGCCAAAACTTGAAGTATGTCCTAGTGGTTATATGTGCATTCAGTAAATGGGTGGAACCATATCCATTAAAAGACTGTACCGCCATAAGCACGGCAAAAGGAATGTTGAAGGAGTACTTCTCCCGTTTTGGTCTGCCCCGTGTCATATGGTCAGAAAATGGTCTGCATTTTGTGGGCGCAGTGATATTACAGATGTGTGCAGGTCTCCAGATTGACAAGAGATTCCATTGTTCTAGACACCCCATGAGTGCCGGTCTTATTGAACGCCACAACGCCATTTTGAAGGCCAAATAGGTAAAATGTGTGCAGGAAACAAGTTGAGCTGGGTAAACGCATTACCACTAGCGTTACTGTGCATGCGCACATCTGTGCAGGCAAGAACTGGGCTCTCCCCATATGAAATAGTGATGGGGAGGCCGGCGAATGTTTGGTGTGCACTGCAGCCTAAACGGTTAAGGGAGCTTGAATACCCTGTGCTCAGCATTTATTGTAATCTGTTAATCCAAAAATTGTGTTTGATTCATCAGCAGGTGCAGGAGGCATTACCGATCAGGTACACTGGTCCAGGGCATGAACTGGAACCCGGCGACTGGTTGCTGATCAAGAACTTTGAGAGGAAAACATTGCTTGCACCAAGGTGGCGCAGATCCTATCAGATCCACTTAACCACGCGGACCACAATCCACGTGGACGGAAGGAAAGCGTGGATTCATGCAACGTACGCTAAAAAGGCCCCATCACCGCCTGAAAAACTGCCTGATCGAGACGACCAGAAAGAGGCAGCAGTCCCAGAAACAAAAGAAACGGTTGCCAGTTCTTTGCCACGAAATCTGCCTGATCCTGAAATAAAGCCTGAAAAGATTGCTGTAAAAGAGGAAGGGCAAAGAGTGCCCCAACGTCGTACAGCTGAACCTGCATCACTGTTGGCTGACACAAAACGTGTACCGCTTTGGCGCCCCTCCTCTTACATTGCGCCGCAGCCTGAAACGAAATCTGCATCATCACTTTGGCGCCCACCATCATCTTCCATTGTGCACAGGCTGACTCAGAGCTTGAGTCTGGAAGTGCGTCCGCACTATTCATTGATCACACGATATCAGGAGCAAGGCGGTATAATTTGCGTAACCAGAAGGAGTGATCAAATCTTCATTTCTTTTCATCTTTGTTGCCTCTTTTTCATATCACGGATGAAATAGGAACCGGAGGCCTAGAGATGAGCGGCATGAGGGTTGTGCAAATTGGACAGCCCAATAGCGAGGCTCCTCGGTGCTAAAAAAATCCATGTGCAGATCACCCCTCCTGGACAAGAGGGGCTCACATGGTACAAAGGCAATTGATAACTGCTCTGGAGTTTTTTTAGCAATGTGCAGATGCACAGAGTTCTTGCCGAACGTATAGCAATCCAGGCTGCTAAGAACTGGCAGAATAGACTGTTGACAATTACAGAACCTTTTGACATTCGAACGAGTGTAACGACAAGAGATATTCACGACGAACATTGTTGGAGAAGAAGAAAAGAGAGAGAAAAATGCCGGAACCAGCTTTTGCCCCCTCTTGCACCACTGCTGATAATGAGTTAAACATAGAGATTGGAAGGTTACACAGAAAGAATTGCCGAACAAATTGTATGCTTATTTTAACAATAGTCATGTGTGTGATGAGTATAATAGCCCCAATAATGACCGTACTGGTATTATGGTATTTGGAAGAAATACACCCCTTAGAAATACTTTTGCCTGTTAGAAACATCTCCACTACTGAAAGCCCGATTCATGTAATTACTTATACTTTGTCCCCAATGGAAGAAATACACAGGGAAGTTTATGGAAATAACACATTATTGATAATAATGAATATGACTCACTCAATATTAAGAAAGAATAATTGCTGGGTATGTGCCCACTTGCCACAGCATGGTGGTCGGGGAATTGGTTGGTATGTACTGCCCCTGCCATAGAGTTCTGCATGTTACGCATCACTGAGTGCATTATATTATGGGAAATGGAACGAAAGTGAAACTGATCAATTAGATAGAACATATATGAATGAATTCGAAGAGATTAATATGAAACCTGTAGGTTGTTCTATATTTCACAAAGCACGACTGATCACACCAGTAGTGATGCGACAAGACAGACTACTTGTGCCCTATAAATCATCTGTAGTCATGTTTCAAATGAACCCAGAAGGAAATAAAGATACAGTAAATTAGAGTCCACGCTCTGTCCCCTTTTGCCTGAGAAAGAAGGGTTCCAATTTGGTGGGGCCATTCACTAGATGTATGAATATAGCATTCCTTGATAAGGAGGTAGAGCCAGTTTATATAGGAGATCCTGTTTATTTCATATGCGGAGAAACAGTGTATCCCTGGTTACCTGCAAACTGGGGAGGTACTTGTTACTTAGGATTCCTGTTCCCTGGGGTATTCCTTTCAAAAACAGCAGACATAGCCAAATTGGCCAGTTCAAGACCACGGCGGAATGAGGAAGGGGGTTCAATCACAGAGGACATAGCAAAATCATTCATACCATTTTGGGGCCAAGCAATACATTCGTATAATAAAAGTCAACTGTCCAGAATACTAGAGAAAACGATAAATGGGACAACAGATATATTATACAATAAGACACTAGAGGATAAAGGAATTAGATTAATGACACTCCAAAATAGAATGGCTCTTGATGTAATCCTGGTTGATCGTGGCAGAGTTTGCAAAATCGTGGGATCAGCGTGTTGCGTATTTGTAAGCGACTCCTCCCCTACGATTTTCGAAGCGATAAGAAAGTTGCATGTTTTAAGCTCTGACCTTCACCCCCCTGAAGGGAGCTGGGAATTAAACATAAGCTCCTGGTTCTGGGAAGTATTACGCTCATGGGGATGGAAATTATTTGCGATCCTAGTAGTAGTATAACGCATGGCCACGAGAGACACGTTGAAACATAACGCAGCAAACCAGACAGAAATGCCCGGTCTCCTCCCTCACAAATCCTTGGAAGTAAGCAGCGAGGCATTCTAATCAGTACGCAGGTGCCAGCTAGTCTCGTTAATACAGTAGAAATGTTAGAAGCGAACATTAAATGGCTTGAATTATGCTCTTCTTTGCGGCCCCCCTTTCCTGAGCCCTGTAGAGCCCTGGAGAGCAAGTTCACCCCCAGTACACAAATAGAAACTAGGAGATAGCAAGGCCTGGAATGTGTCTCTCCCCTGCACACAGCTTGCTTGCCAAAACAGAAGCATTGTGTTCTTTAAAACAAAGACTTGTGTCTGTAGGCCCCCGAAATTGCAAACTGTTGCTAAATGAATGTTTGAAGGTGTCATACTCGTCACCATTGTCAGTCATCGTACCCAATTCAAAGGAAATGTATTGGGGGCGGTATTGGATAAGTCACTACTGATTGTAAGATGCTTGCTTTGTATATATGTAACTGTTGTACAATTCTCTCTGTCTTGCGTCCCCCGAGGTCTGGTAACACAGGTCGCGGGGCATGGGACCCAGTTGGCCAACTGAGACTATTTTCTTTGCAATAAACCCTAGCTTTTGGGAATACAACCTTGTGTCTGGCATATCAGTTTGTGTGAGGTGATTGTGCCTTGTTTCCATACGCGAGGGTCCCTCAGGGGCCCCTTCAATATGGGTTATAGATGTTTCCCTTCAACTCACTTCTGCATTTATCTTCAAATTATTTTTCCATCTCAACATAACATGCTCCTCCCTGCAGTTGCTAGAGTATATTACACACAAGTGTGCACCATATCTTTGTGACAAAATGCAGATTTGCCAAATTCGAATATTAAAAGCAACATTACGAAAATCACTTTTGGTCCATCTAATAGAGGATTTTCAGTTGAAACATTCAATACCTAAATTAAGAGCTAAGAGGTTTGGTTCCAGAGATACATGTGATGTAAAAAATTCAATGTACATTTAAAGGGCTTTTTCCTTCATACAAAAATATTTTAATTCTAATTGGATATTTATGACGCACTTAATATCCAAAGGTTTCTAAGTGCGAAATCGTGTTGCTTTGCGTCATCCTACTTCCAAGGTGAGCATGTTGCCACTGAGCTATCCTCCCGTGTATATAGTATTACCACTACAATTCTTCTTCCTAGATACACAGAAAATGAACATGGTAATGTTCCATTTAATCAGAGCTGGAAATTAGCCATGGTGACTCTTGGTGACTCAGGCCTGGCTCACATGGTCTTTACCGCTCAGGGTCTGGCTGATGAAAAAGCCTGAGTAAAAGCCTTAGTAACTTGCACATCAGTAGTATTATGGTGTTACTTCTGTCCACTCTTGAGAAGTTTCAATAGATACAGTCCTGTCAAGTGTTGCATTATTTCATTCGGGAAGGCCTGCAAGGCGGTGTTGATAGATTTGACTAAGCAGGACCATGGATTCATCTGAAGTTAAATTATATTTTTAAACAGTTCCCCCTGCATACACACAGCGCAAGAACTCCATTGTAAAACTTTACACCACAGACTGGTCTGCTTTGGTTGTTTGAAGGAGGATTCTTATCTGTAGAGGGTACCTTCAAAGAGTTTATTAGTATGGCAAGGGAACTTATCTGTCCTCTCATCCTGGATGCTGTGGGCGTGGGATCTTTGTGTTTTGAAAGGATTCCCTTATGTCAGAATCAGTGCTGGCTCCATTTAAAATTGGTTTCAGTCACAATTGAAACTTTTAATGTGCCTATTTTCATAAAACAGCACACATCATATTGCATGGGCTTATCAAACCCGTATCAACAGTCCATATTCTCAACATTTGTAGGTTGCCTAATCCTGAATTTTTATTTCTGTAGTAGAAAATGAACACATATAGCATTAAAATGAAAATTTGGTTTTCATTCTTTCTCCTCCTATGAGGCAATTCCCAAATTTAACAAATGTTATAGGCTATTTTCTGGTACTTGAAATGTTAATCTCAGGCCTTGTCAGCTTTGGTTTTGAGTGGCTGCAAAACATTGCAAATGTCATTTGCGCGTGTTTCCTCAGCAGGCTGTGCAGACTATGGCTTAAATATTGTTTTTAAAATGAAGCCCTGCTCTGCATCTGTTCTTTGAATCAAACACACAGATGTTGTTATTTAGCTTACAAATATACTGACAAGGGCTGTCCCACTAAACGGTGTAAGACCTTTCTACTAAATGGGAATGGTTATCTATCAACAATCAAAATAAGGTCACTATCTGTCAGTAACACACATATGTACCCTTACTCAAAACAAAGGAGTCCTGCTACCACCTTTCAAACAAATACAAGGCAATAGCATTAGGATTAAACATAGTATCCTTTATAAAAACACATTTCAAAATGTATTAATACATCAGAGCGCTAGTTAAATCACCTGCAAAATCATATCAAAAACATATCCAAAAGCATTAAAGACATTGAACACAATAAATTGTCCTTAAATATGTACATAAAAATCCAAATACAATTGCACAGGTCAGTAAAAATGACTCAACCTAACAAGTGGTGGTTATGTCCACCTATTTTCCACTATGCCCAAATTAGCCCGACTTATATACGTTTCTGTCCTTTAAAGCTGATTAACTGGACATTCCTCAGGTGCAAAATATCTGTAGAAAGTAACTTCTTGTAGGTGACAAGGCAATCATTCCATCTGGTTGCTCCTTGTATTATTCATCAGAATCCCTGAAATTGTCTGTGTCAATGAGTCATCAGACAAAACATGCAACTCCAATTGCTCTGGCGTATTGGATCATTCCCACTGTATTCACTGTCTTCCTCCATCCACACAGGACAAGGGTGTAGCTTTCAAAGGTATCTGTGCCTCAGTATTAAGCTGCAGAAAAGATGGCAGGTCACTAACTTCCACAAACTTCTCTCAATCAATAGTATGTACAGTGTGTTCTTTTCCTCAACAAATTATTACTGTCCTCAGGATGGGAGGAAGATCCTGGATCACAGACCCCAGCTAGCTAGGCTGAGACAAGTTTGTGGAAGTTAGTGACCTGCCATCTTTTCCACAGGGCTTGATATTGAGGCACAGATACCTTTGAAAGCCGCACCCTTGTCCTTCTTGCAGTAATTGAATTTTTTCTCCACAGAGGACTGCCTCGGATTGTTCTGGACCACACTCTCACTTGACTACTGCCTTTGATAAATGGAATTAGGGTCGAGTGACCTCTGCATAGTCTTCAATTAACTTTTGACTGTAATTGGTAAATCCAAAAAGGCTTCTTAATTCTCGCAGAGTGGTAGGGTCTTTTAATTTAATTTTAATAAGGCTGCCACCTTCTTTGCCTGGGGATTAAGGCCCTCAGGTGTGATCTCGTTCCCTAAGAAGTTCACTCTGGTCTTACACCACTGCGCCTTCTGAAAGGACTGTTTTGCTCTGGACTTCTGCAACTGGGTAAGAACATCACAGATTTCTGCTATATGTTCCTCCATAGTTGAGCTCTTGATCGAAACATCATCCACATAGGCCAGGTTTCCCCATTTGCCCAAATCGGGCATGGCCTTTTGTAGGAAGATGTTGAACACATTGACAGAGTTTATGTATCCAAAGGGGATTGGGGTCCAAATGTACTGCTGCCCTCCCCAAAGGTAAAGGCAAGCTTCTACTGGTCTTCACTACTCACAGGTACTGTCCAGTAACCATTGGTCAGGTCAATGGCAGTATACACCTTTGACCCTTGGATCTGGGCCAGTCCCTGATCGATGTAGGGAAGCGGCCATCTTGACATGTGGATCTGTTTGTTCAACTCCCTCAGGTCTGCACATAGTTTCCATTGGACATTTGGCTTGAGGATTCCCAGTACAGGGTTGTTGAAGGTACTATGGATCATACAAATTATCCCATGGCATTCTACATTCTTAATAATCTCTGTGAGTGACTCCATGGATGCGAGAAGTAACCAGTATTGTTTCACAAATATGGGAGCCATCTCGGGGTCCATGGGAATGGTGGTTGAATGAATGGATGTGCGTCCACAGTCATATGAGTCAACTGAAAAGATATCTTGGAATTCCAGGAAGACCTGTTTTAGCTTTTGCCTTTGCTCCTCAGAGCCACAGGCTTCAGCCAGATTGATCCTTTCCTCGACCATCTGCCTGAAACCTTGAAAGACCTCAAGCTTGGCAATTTCGGCGGTATCCTCCAGTTGGGTGGAGAGATCTCTTTTCATGGTGTTGACATGGTCAGAGGATTCGGGGTAGTGGTCCTTGACTCTGAACACTACCTCCTCCCTCCTAATGTCACAAGTCACCTCTTCCACGCCATAGGGGTAGGAAGGGTACACCAGGAAATTCCCCCCATGCCTAGTAAAAATATGTTTTGGAGGACTACCATGCTGATGTTGAAACCGTTGTTTGGGATTGGTCCAATCATTGAATTACATAAATCAAAAGAAGAATGTTGGGCATCAACCGCCATTCCAATAAAGTTGTCTGAGCCCAAAGTGATACTTCGAGGGTCGCTGTTATCCACCAATATTCAAATGGTGTTGTGTTCTAGGTCTATTAGAGGTGTCAGATTTAAATATAAACTTGTTGGAGATGGGAATTTAGTTTTATATGTGCATCCTGATGTTTGAGGATCTGTCCTCGCTTAATTTTGAGAGGAAGAGTAAATTGTCAAACCTGTCCTGGGATGGTAACCTCTTCTCGCACTTGAACTTCAACTACATAAGGCAGCGATTGAGCTGACCGGAATGTTTTTTCAATATTGTCAAAGCCCATGGGATTACTCCCCAGTCGGGACCAGGCTTTATTATTAATTAGATCCAAATTGATTACAAATCGGTCGAGAATGTCACTTCCCAGATAAAAGGCGGAAGGGACATCTCTCACGACCCAACAATTATGGTCTATACTTTTGTTGCCAATGGAAATCTTTAGCGTACACCCACTAAGCAGGAGAGGTTTGGCATCTGGGGTTTCCAGTCCTACTTCCCATTTGTCAATCAATTTAAATGTGGGAATGATCTGATCTTTTGGGAGTTTCCTGAATAATTCTTCGCTGATGAAGCTCCTTCCATTGTACAGGCATACTCTGATGAGCACTGGTTCCTCCCCCTCATTTAACTGAATGGTGAAAAACAACTACTCGCCCTTTTTCTGAATATCTGTCAGACTTTGAGCAGATTCTTCCTTGCCTGCTTTCACGGGCCGCAAGGTTTCTTTTGTTTTTGGACTGGTGTACATTTTTAGGGTGTTCCCATCCAGTGTGGATTGCCACGTAAAACTGGGAGGAAGGTTTATTTTCAAGAATGGATAAAAGTTCTCATCACCAGTTTGTCTCTCCTACAGAAATGACAGTGATGTCTGGGACTTGGTTATTTTTTAAATGGAACTCTACATTCTGAGAGCATTGATCAATTACGTGACAGGTACCATTCAGACTTACATAATTGGCACTCATTTTTTATTTGATGGGGCAATTAGTCTGAGTTCCGAGGACCTTGCTTACACAGGCGATCAGAGGTGATAACCTCCTAAGGAGATTGTTCCCCAGTAAATTAGGTGTGCCCTCTAGAGTCACAGCAATCACCGGATGTTTCAGCCAGTGGTGTGTAATTTTTAAATCCAGATCCGCAGTCCCTTCGACAGAAGTATTCCCGTCCAAATTTTGGAGTTGTCCAGGAAGTGGTGTGAGTTTTCTTTTTTTTATTTTATTTTTTTGGTTTAGCTGATAAATCAACTTTTCAAATACAAACCTATTGAACATGTTTGCATTCAATTTACATTAAAACATATATAACTACTATGTTACACATTATAGAATGACATTTCATAACTCTTTCATTATTAAAAGGCATAATTTTACATTATGAATGTTGTAAAAGTAAATTCTGGTTTACGTAATTATTCCATTTTCATCAGGAAATATCTCATCAAGAAATTGTACTATTGACTTCATTACATTAAATTTGGTACTTCGAAAAAGCTAAAGCAATATGGCTTTTTCTTCTGCAGTATAAAACAAATTTAACTTGTTAGATAGATGTTTCTTCCGTTGTACATCCAGTTGAGGGCATGAGACTATAACATGTTGTAGTGTTTCTTTTTCTGTACGATTTTTGCAAAATTGGCAGAAGATCATATTGGAGGGTACAATTTTCCTCCTCGCAAGAATGTCTCTGGTGGGCCACAAATTTAATCTAAAACATAAATACTTCCTCCTTATTATTGGTGAGGGACACTTCAATAGATAGGTAGACAAGTGGCGTAGTCTTTTGTGTCCAAAGCTATGTGTTCGAAGTCTTTATAATTTAGGCATATTTCTCGATTTTTCATCCAATCCCTGTATTAAAATGTAGTCTTTGCGCGTGTTTGGTTTTCAAGCAAAAGCGTTATTGAAATATCTGCTTCAGTCAATGCATTCAAAACAGTATTGCACCATTTAGAAGGAAAATTAAGTTTGGATGGAGTTAATTGCCAAGCCACCACACTTACCATGTTATTAGTTTCTAGACCCAAAAGACATTTTCTAAAGAAGGTACACAAACGCCACATGACTCGACCAGCCAAGATACTAGACCCAATTTGAATCTTAAAATTGTCATCGGGGTGCTATCAGGGAGATGTAGCACCTTTCTCCAGAATCGTGCTTCAAATTTGTTCCACACACTATCTGTAGAGTATATCATTGTTTCAATGCCATAAGTTAAAATGGGAATTACTTTCTGTTTGTAGAACAGAAGTAAGTGTTTATATGTCAATTTCCCAAATTTGTAGATCAAGATTTTTGCCTGGGAGATCAGAGATGTCAATTTGGATTGTGCATTAATAAAACATATGGAGTTTGTGATTGTGTTCTGTATTGTTATTCCCAGATAGTTATATTCTTTGACAATTTTCAAAGATTCATCATGGAGGGTCCAATTTTTTAACTCAAATTTCTCAATTTTCCTTGAATTCTTACAAACCATTATCTGGGATTTTTCCAGATTCACAACCAAGTTATTCTTAATGACATAGGTTGCTAAAGCTGATAAAAGGTTTTGAAGTACCCGTGGAGTCTGAGACATCAACACCAGATCATCAGCGTAAAGCAACCAAGCCAAATGTTGGTTACCAAGCTTCGGGGCATCAGAAACAATATCCGAAAAAAGATGATCCCATATCCAAAATAAAAAGGTAAAACAGGATGGACATCATAATACAACAGGGTGGGGGTAGGTTCAGAATATATAGTGGAATAATATTCAATCCACACCTCCTCTTTTACAGCATTTGTTTGAACTGCTACTTGGTGTCCAGCAGTTGCCTGATTAATTATTCTCCAGGATTCAGCAGAGTTTTTGGAAGACAATATTATTAACATGTGACTCCCATCATTTTGATATAGTTTGGATTTCATTCCTCTCAACCCGTTCTTATATTTAGTTTTAGTATGAGTAAGAGCTATAATTTGTTTATCTTTGGGCAATTTCAGAGTTTCTCTTTTTTCAAATCGAATTTGTGTTTTCATGATTCTAATATCATGGTTGTAAGTGTGTAAATGTGGCACTTGTTTTGTTCTGTGCCTGATGGAATCTGGTTGGAACAATTGTATTAATACAGGATATAGTATTAAAGAATTCTGAAAATGTTTTCCTTCATAATTCGACACCTTTTGGGCCCTCTTCTATTTTCTCTTTTCTGATTTAGGCTTTGTGCCAAGGCCTTGTTTCCTCCCCCGCACCTTAAAATTCTTAAATCAGCTCTGCTGTACGTATAATGACGATTTGAATTTCTATATCAAATGTTACCAGGTGTGCACCACTGTCAGCATTTTTTTGTTTTCTCCATATGTACTGGTCTTCCAGTGTGGCACGTACCAAGTGGGGAGCACCCTGATATAAATTTTGTTCATTATAAATATGTCATTTTCTCGCATCAATGAGATCACAGATAAACACGCAATTACACTTGCATTTGATGCGGAAGAAGCTAAACGCATATTAGCTCTCATCAAGGATACAGACCAATCTTTACAGAGTAAAGTTAGCCCAGACAAAATAATCTTTCAATTAGAAAAACTCATTAGACGTGAGATATCGCAGAAATTACATGCCAGTACCCTAGTGGAATATTACAAATCACAGAGAATCCCTAGAGGTTTGAGGGTATATTTGAGACCTACACTCTGCAGCGAGAGCAAAGCATTTGTCGCTAAATGGGATCAAATTCTGAACAAGTGTTCACTTGACTTGATCTTACTTACGATTGAGGAACTTTCCAAGTCATTGACATCCATCGACAAAGACATAGAAGCACTGACAACACAGCTTTTAGAATTCAAGTCAAAAGAGGATCTGACACAACTTTTGGAAGACATCAACTCCAAATTGAGTAATTACAAAGCAGACATAGAACAAAGGAAACTACGTAAGTTTAAACGTGATACGTTCGATTATTTGAACGATATCGTGTATACCTGGCAGGAGTTTTACCATCACAGAAACGTCATCAGAAGTCGAGCTAATAATCCTAATAACTCCAACTCAGGGAGTGACAGTAGTAGTAGTAGTGTGGGAGAACCAATACTGAAAGATCAGTCACAAGAACAAACTTCACAGCAAGCACCAACACCTGGGACTACAACTCCCCACCCTATACCATCTCAATCTGGGACAGTTGCTAGTACCACAGGTGTTTTTTTAGGCCTGAGAGACAGACCAAAAGAAAAAGAAAAACACGACGAGGCAAGAAAAACACAAAAAGGAAGATACAAATAAGTGAAAATCTAGTCATGAACCTATCAAGCAAAAACCTGACGAGTGGCCAACTTGATATCTTAAACCGTGGTCTTTCCTTTGTTCCTACTTGCAACACATCACTTTTTGAAGAAAAAATCTGTCTTCACAGATTGTTGAGGAAATTAAGATTGAAGATGTTTTTCGAATCCGATTTGGATACAGAATCACAGGCCCTAGAGGATGACATCTTACAGATGCGCCCTAAGAGTACTTTCGACCCTCAGATTCAAAACTCGATCTTGGATCTCTTCGAGAAGAGTGTCATTAATGACCTCAATAGAATTAACTATCATAGCACTAAACCAGTTAATATCAAGAACAGCCAACTTGAACATGTTGAACAGTTGGCTAAAGATGAAGATTTAATTATCAAACCTGCGGATAAGGGTGGGGCAATCGTGATCATGGATTCATCTTACTACACACGGAGATGTTTGGAACTACTTAACGACACCGTTACTTATACAAAACTTGATATTGATCCACTATTTAGAATCAAAGCCATCATCCAGAAAGCTGTTGACAATGCTTTGGAAAACAACTGGATTGATTTAAAAACAAGTCAGTTCCTTATAAACAAATATCCAATCACGCCTGTGTTCTATGGCCTACCAAAGGTTCATAAAGACAATATTAATCCGCCACTCAGACCAATAGTTGCGGGAACCAATAGCATATTTGACCCCTTGGCCATCTATGTGGATCGTTTACTTCAACCTCTAATCCAGAAAATACCAACCTACCTGAAGGATACTACAGACTTCCTCAATTGTTTACAAGAAATCATAGCCCTGGACACTAGCTGTATTCTCTTTAGTATGGATGTATGCAGCCTTTACACCTCTATTCCCCACACCGAAGGGGTCGATGCTGTACTCTGGCTTCTGTTGAATCATGAACATATAAGAGGGAATAAAGAATTTATTGTGGAATTATTGGAAATAATTCTTCACAATAGTTATTTTAGATTTCAGGGCCAATATTATGTACAATCATCAGGTACTTCAATGGGGTCTGCCATGGCTCCGGTTTATGCTAACACCTACATGTATAAATTTGAAAAAGAAAACGTGTTGGAGCACCCATTTTGGTCATTCAAAATCTTGACCTGGAAACGTTATATAGATGATATCTTTGGTATTTGGTGTGGAACACGAGATGAATTGGATCTCTTTTTGGAACATCTGAATTCAGTAAATAACACAATCAAATTCACAATGGAAGTAGGGGACCCTTCATTACATTTTTTGGATGTGAGCTTACAGATCAAAGAGGGTCACATCGACACCACGGTGTACCATAAACCAACAGACGTGAACAATCTTTTACATTTCAGCAGTTTCCATCCTAAACCCATGCTTAAAAGCCTACCATTCAGTCAAATGTTAAGATTGAAGAGAATTATCTCAGATCCAGCAGGCCTTGACTCAGAATGTTCATTTTTAGTTGAACGATTTGGTTCTAGGGGGTATCCAGATACTGTCATAGGAGAAGCCCGCAACAGATCAGAGACCTTCACGAAGGAACAACTACGCATCCCTAAAGTCAAAGACAAACCCACACCGCTACTCTACATTTCAAAGTATTCACGACAGAGTTTCCAAATCAGCAAAACTTTGCGTAAAAATTGGACCATACTACACAATGATCCCTTTCTCCTGAAATTATTTCCTAAAGCACCAATGATGGCCTTTAGACGTGGACACAATCTCAAAGATAAACTAGTGAGAGCGGAAAGACCTCCTAAAGACAAACAACTTGTACTGAGTACCATAAAGAAGGGTACATTTCCCTGCTTGAATTGTACGAACTGTAACAATGTTATAAAAGGTGAAACGATATCTCACCCACAAACTGGGAAGAAATTCAAAATCAGAGATTTTTCCACCTGCCTCTCCGCAGGTGTCATCTATTCATTGAAATGTCCCTGTGGTAAATTATACATAGGACAAACCATAAGACCCGTCAAAGAAAGATGGTCAGAACACAAATCCACCATCAGATGTAAGAATCTCAGATCCCCAGTGGCAAGGCATTTCATCGAATTCCAACACACGATTGCACAAATTAAATTTCAAGTTATAGAAATTGTCAAACGTCCACCCAGAGGTGGCAATTACCAATCCCTGTTGTCACAGCGAGAGAAGTACTGGATCCACACACTTGACACTTTGCAACCTAAGGGTCTGAATGATGAATTCTCTTTGAGTTGCTTTCTATAGTTAATTGTGAAATCCACATACTACATTGCCAATTACTATACACAAGTGTCTGTATCCCGGATTTAAAACAATTTTTTGTTTACACTACTTTAATATTCTATTTCATTACAACTGTTGTGACTTTGATGTTTTCTCCAAAGGAACTGTATTCTCCTTTGTTTGATTTGCCTATATTTACTTAATTGTTTGCACTTGTCCACGAATGACCTATTGAACCATCTTTCTATGGGTTCGAACCTTGTATGAGTAATAGGCTATATCGCAATCTCTTATCCTTGTCCTCAATCCCCTTGCCATTGTATCATACTTGTTTCACTATATAATGAGTAGCCTCATGACTCTATATGATTTGTTTTGGACTATTTAGAGTAAACTGCATGTACCATTTGTGTTATCTATCATGACTGTAATGATTACTGTACTATTCACAAATTTCTGCTTTTTTAGTACCTAAATTATAAAATGCGTTACGATGGTGAACACCAGAATTCCTAAATTTCGAACCTTGTATGAGTAATAGGCTATATCGCAATCTCTTATCCTTGTCCTCAATCCCCTTGCCATTGTATCATACTTGTTTCACTATATAATGAGTAGCCTCATTACTCTATATGATTTGTTTTGGACTATTTAGAGTAAACTGCATGTACCATTTGTGTTATCTATCATGACTGTAATGATTACTGTACTATTCACAAATTTCTGTTTTTTTAGTACCTAAATTATAAAATGCGTTACGATGGTGAACACCAGAATTCCTAAATTTCACTATGGAACATATTTACTCTACCTTTCTTATTCATCCTGATCTCTGGTCAGTCCTTATGAGTACGTTTGCACTATGCGCCATTGCAAGATGGCCCCCATATTCCTCACTCACCGTCCTCTATGCCCCCTTTTTTATGTTTATTATTTAGTTTCCTTTTTACGTCTGACGGCGTGTCCCCAGCACAGTTCGTTTTCTAGGTCACGACCGTGCGGAGCCATTGCCTGCCGGTTTCAGTTTCCACTAACAGTGTTCTACACACTGTATAGGTAAGCTACCGCTACTTGGATTTCTTTGCCCGGTTGGGAGACCCCATGTTCATTTCTCTTCAGTATAACAGAAATGTATGTGTCCCCACTTAGGTGCCAGCAGTACGTGTCTCTTTGCAGATGCCCTGCATCGTATAATTGTTTCAAATATTTGTTGACCACACGGATGCCCCTGATACCTTGGCTACCCGTCCCGCAACTCGAGTGAGTGCATTCTTTAAAACCGTTTCCGGTTCATTCTAAGTATTATTTATTTTATTCAGTAACGCTCTTTTGGAGTTTTTCTTTCTTCTTTTCCCGTCCATAGGAGGGGTAAGGTTTTTTTCTTGTACACGCTCCCCATATTGTCTCTGTTTTTTCACTATTCAAGGGTGGTCCTTGCTATTTATAACCCTCTACCGCCTTTGGCTTATCTCGATCTGTTCAATCTTTTATCACGCCATTTTCTAGATCCCACCATGTAGGTGGATCTCACACAATACATCTCCTTTGTTATGGGTTTAGTTATTAGTATAGAGTATTTCTCTTTTATCTGAGAGTTCACTCTTTTCACCATACTAGATCTCCAGTATTCTGCTTTTCACCATCTCGCTAGCATCTCGAGTTATATTCAGCTTGTCAGTCAGTCCTTGACTGGTATGGAAATAAAATAAAAGATTTTACTTTTTGTCTCTTTGTAATGTTGTCAACAGTTCAATTGGGCCCTTATGAAGAAGAGGTTACCCTCGAAACGCGTCGGCCACCCCACAATTGGACAGCATCATCTCTTCATCATTTATTGCTTCATCGCAATTTGTTTTAATATGTCATACGTCATGAATTACTTTGTATAACAGATTGTGCTTTTTGGCAAATTTTATTTTGTTTTCTTCTTTGCCAAATAAATCGTTATATGCTCAACTAACAAAACTGCTGTTATATATTTATACATTGATAGATTTATATCTATATATTTGAAGGCCCTATGTGGCATCAGTAAATAGTGTGCAGGGGACGGGAGGGCCCCACCTTTTGGGCCCTCTTCTATTTTCTTCCTTCATAATTCGTCTGCGAGCCATAGCAATCTCTGAATGCTCTGAGGGATCTTTCTGTCCAAATTAGTCTGTTCCGGGCTGAGTTTATAGTGACATGACCATTAATGTATTCATTCTTTCTTATGTTTTCACATTTAGATGACCAAATAACGTTCAGTTGATTGTGATCGCTCGCATCAGAATGATGTACTTGAAAGGATTTAGTTCAATTCAGCAGTTCCTTGTTCACATAGATATAATCTATAATCCCAGTGCTAAATCCTCTATGCCAGGTTGACTTTGGTGGGACATCTGTCGAGCAGGATCCGTTTAGCATGAAGAGATTTCTGGATTTTACAAAATTAATCCACTTCAATAATCTATTCTGATTTTTTTGTCTCGCTGGTTCTAGGCAATGTAAATTTAGATCGCCAGCTATTATTAGTATGGTGGTTTGATTTTCATAAAGGATTAAGTCCAGTGCCTCATTCATGCTTTCCAGAAACCCGTCGTCAGATATCCCTAAGGGATTCCAGTATATATTAATAAGCACGTACAGTACATTGTCCCTGAAGAGTTTAAGCATTTCAACAAAAGAATTTGTTGAGTACCATAATTGTGAGTTTGCAAAGGAACTTTGCTTAATGGCAATTAATAACCCAGAGACTGGTCTCCCAGCATTTCCCATAGTTGCTGGGTTCAAGAAGATGTCACATTTATCCCAGGAAGGAGCAGTCGTTAACCAAGTCTCTTGCAACATGATAATATCATGCAATTGCAGATTAGAACTCTTGTTATTCATTAGGCGCTTAAATCTTCTCGAGTTCCAGGTAATTAACGACAGCCTTTGGGGATCATCTAAGAATAGCTAACATTGGGCAAATTGTTGGTTGCAGTTGCATACTTGATGACAGGATGTTTATTTTAATGTTGACATTTTGATGATGGGTTTGGTCAACATAATATTATCGATGACATCAGGAGAGCTGGGCCCAGATAAAAGTACAAAACGTAAGTCAAAAAGTTCTGATTTAACGGCTCAGATAGTATTGACAACTACTCTGGAATTTAGCCATAGAGTTACTGACAATCTGTCTGAAGCATCAGTAAATTCGACTTGTTCTATGTCGATGGTACCTATGTCATCTAAAGCAGGTATCTCGCTGAATATTGATAATATTGATAATACTGATGCTCAATTCAGATTATATTGAGTGACTGGGGAGGATGATAAATCAGAGTTAATGAGTGAAGAGCAGGCCGTTTTGTTGGACGAGTCTCAATTTTGGATTGTTTAGCTTGGTCAAGTGGGGCTTGCATCAACTTGCCAGTTGGAATGGTTCTGGCGCCTGTGTCAATTGTTAGTGCTTTTTTATTTAGAAATTGTAATAATACTAACTGTATCAGATTCTTTATATCACTGTCAGAGGATAATTGACTGTGACGAGTTGGATCAACTTGTTTAGTTTCTGGATGCACATTGTCACAGACCTCAATAGGGTGTGCGTCTGCAGGCTTTAGAGCATTCAATTGGGTATTAGCAGTGAGGAGCGCAGCTTCTACTTTTTGCACCCTCTCCTCAATTGTTGCTGTTTGTAAGTTATTCTGTGCAGATATGGTAGACATGTATTCATCTATTGCATGTTGGATTTCTTTGCGACAAGCAATTAGATTTTGATTTTCTAACACAGACTTACTGAGCTAATGAGCGGGGATTTCAATATGATTGATAGTTTGTTTCACCGAGAAATCTGTTGCGGCTTCTACCAGCTCATTAAGGGGGCTGTAAGATTCTATCAGTTTACTTTGGTCTAGAAGAGTCTGATTTTTCTTACTATGAGTTTGTAACATGTATTTTTTGCTATTGCTTTGGACACTGTTACAGCAGCTGTCCTTGGATAAGTCAAATCTTTAACAAAAGGTTTTGCTTGTGATGAAGATATTGACTTACCGTTTGTTTTATTTTTAGACTTTTTAACTAGGTCGGCTTTATTTTGCTTGCTTTTGGAAGGCAATTCAGGTGCATTTGTACTATTACCTCCGAAAAGAGCGTAGTTTGTTTTTTTCCCAGTTCCGCTCTGATTTCCACCTTCATTGCGATGATTAGATTCTTTAGCACCATCGCAAGCTAAATCAATAATGGGTTCCAGAATAAATGGAATCCGATGTTCAAGGGATTTAGAATCTGATCTTTCATTTAAATATACATCAGTTTGGGTGCTCGTCGAGCTCTTAGCAAGAGAAGGTTTAGAGGAAGCACCCTTAAAGTCCACTTTTTTAAACATTGCGTGCTGCCAAGCTACAATTTGGTCCAGCTGTTGTGAGTGTTTGTCCGATTTAGCATTCAAGGTTTTGAATAGTCTGGCTAGCGAGTGAATGGCGGCGTTCATTGACTTTAAAGCTATCTCAGTCAAACCATTAACATTTCCTTCGTGTACATTTGTATCGGAGGATGAATGTAATGCCATAGGTTTGTGTGGAGTTGGAGCTATGAATGAGAGTTTCTCAATTGAATTTGAGTTTGTATCGCTAACATCAATAAATAAATTGGGAGATTTTGATAGATTTTCAGATGTCTGCATAGAAAAAAATGAATTATTCACATCTATATCTATATCAGCCAAGTTAGTGGTAGCATTCAGGCTTAATGTTTTAGATTCCTGAACAGCTGCGCCTGTTAATACATTGCACAATAATATGCTGTCCGTAACAGAAACATTCTCTTTGGCAAAGAAAACAGATGAATCAGGAAAGGCATTTTAATTTACCGAACTTGCTTGAGGTTTCAGAGCTGCAGAGTTTCCATTCCCGTTCGTTTCATGGGGCCTTCCGTTTGTCAGGTGACAATTAGAGTATGTCTTCAGTGTTAAAGGCGGTGTTAAAGGGGAAGTTTCGCCCTCTTTGTCCAAGTAAGTTTTCCCGGGATTTTGTTCTTTACAAAATTAGCAGATATCCATGCTTACTGTTTTTTGCAACTTCAGGTTTGATTTGGAATTTATCGCTCCGGGGCGAGTGGTGGAACTCAAGCGCAGTTTTTTAATTGGTCATGGCGATGAGTTCAACCAGAGTTGACGCCATTAATGCTTTGAGCTCCCGGCACAAATGGCATGCCCGTTTTTAAAGTCATTAAAGTTCTCTTCATTGTAATTGTCAACTAGTGAAAATCGGAGGCAGGTTATAATTTCACAAGGCCAGCACCGGGAAGCACCGCCTGTAAGCTGCCAACTGCGAAAAGCACGGCAAAGCAGCCAAGCGGTACTTTCTGGTGCTTGCTGAGGTGCGTGCGCGCGATGCGCGCGTGAGCTGGATTTTATAGTCCCGCCTCCAAGAATGAAACAAAGCCTTATGGGATATGCAGTCCAAGGTAAGTCCAGATTTGTCAGTATTGCTGCAGAAGTCACAGAGAAGCAATCCTTGAAGAGCAGGGAACGCGGCAAAGCGGTACTTTCCAGGACTTGCCGAGGTGCGAGTGGAATTTGGTGTCCCTCCTCCCCAGTCCTGAGTTTAGTTGGCCAAAGGCCCTTTTTGACAGGAGGGTGGCTTGGGATACAGTATCCACCAGAGCTGATAATTCAGACTGACCTCGCACCTTAAAGAGTGCATATAATCGGCCTTCTTTCTCCTACAAGGTGCAAAGAAAGTTTGAGTTATTTGACAGCACGGCGGCCATTTTCTTAATATTGAACTCCGGCACAGTGTGATCTTGGGCAGTTTTCTGTGTCGGAGTTCGGGAATCTGTAAAAAAAAAAAAACATTGCAACTCGCAATGGGTGTTGTTCGGGAGTCCTCTTTTTCCCCGGCTCCTTGGCTGTCCCCTGTTACCTGACAACAGTTCTCTTCTGTGGTTTGTCAGAGGTTTCTTCCCATCATTTCCCCACTCGGGCATCAGACCTGGCTGTTGGGGAATTCTGGGAAGCATTGTTAGGATGAGAGTTGAATTGAGCCCTCAGCATGCACCCCAGGTCATTGGTCAGTTGCTGGACCTGTTGCTCCAGTTGCAAGACCTTGTCTGGGCTGTAGGGAGGTCTCAAGTCATACCTCTGCTTCTCCTGAAAGATGTAACTGTCCCTTTTCTCCCGGAGTAGCTCGGGTAATGGAAATTCCTCCCATAATTTTCCATCCTGAATCTCCCTTCTCACAGGTTCAGGGATCTAGCGTCCTGGCACTGGGGATGAGACAGGAAGATTGTTTTGGAAGTTCTGTTTGGGGGATATCAGGGGAAAAAGTTCAGATTGCGAGGTGGAGTGATACTTCTCTTCCAAGGCAAGTTTGGAGGGAAATTTCCCAGGGCAGTACTTACCTGGTTAGTTCCCCCCCTTGGGCCGAGTGAGTGTATACATACCCCAGGATTGGTTTTGTACCCTTGTACCTAGAATTTATATAGGTGGCACAGTCAGAGGAATCATTGTTCTGGGCTCCTGCCTGACTACCATTCCATTGGGCCGGATTGGAGGGTCCCTTCTGCTTTCCATTTTGCTTGTTGGCAGAAGGTTTAATTTTACCCCCTTGTCTCCAGATCCAATGAGGGGTGGTTTTTACCTCTGCCACCTTTGCAGCAGCAGGGGTGTTAGATGGTTTGGGGGATTTGGTGGTATTGTTAATCTCAGCAGGTTTTTGGACCTCATAAATCCTGGTGGAATGTTCAATCACCCAATCCAGGGTCCTATGCTCATGAATTATGTATTTGGGGGGAGCATGGAAATATGTAGTTATGAACTCCCTACTATTGGTGTTCACCTGCCGGGAAGTCGGAGCAAATGCCTGCTTTAGCTCCTGCACAAACTCCCTTGGTGCCTGATCTAATAATTGCATAAGTTATATCCAGCCTTACGGGCCTCTTGTCGGGTCCTATGGGTGGAAAATGTTTTCAGTATGGCCACCTTATAAGTGGAGCATTTATTATGATCCTGTCCTCCAGTTCTGCAAAATAATTGGAGTACTCAGGTGAGAACGTCCATTTAGCAAATGCTATACAATTCACATCATTCCTGATGTGGAATGATGCCATCTGCTCATAAGGTTCCAAGTGCTCCCATACCGAATACTTCGCATTCTTGTGGTATGGGGACAGGAAGCTCTTTATAGCCTTGATTTGTCTTATTGGGTCATTCGCAAAACCCTTACCCTGCTTCGCTGTCTTTTTCTTCCTATGCACCTGAGTCTATTCACCTTCTGACTCAAAACTGATACTGGTACCCCCTTCCCTGTTTTCTAGGTGCTCCCTATCTCTATGAGACTGGGAATATCTCCCAGAACAACAGGGTCTAGACTCCTCTCGCCTGGACCAACGTGAAATCCCAGGGTCACTCTCCCTGGAGTTCCTTTCAGCCCCAGGATAGAACTCAGTTTCCTCATCCCTCCTACCAGGGATTATGAGGAAGTCCCCCCATTCCCCTGAATATACAGATGTTTTAAGAATGCCCTTCACAGGCTGAGGATCTGGCTTTTCTCCTTCAGCAAAGTGGGCAAGGTGGTTTCTTTGTAGTCGCATCTTCAGCCAATCTAACTCCATGACTTTCTCCTCATAAGAGTATTCATGCTCTGAATTATTTACTGTATTATTCCTTACTTTCCAGGAAACACTAGTCCACCCACTTTCCCTTCTGTGTGGAAGAGATGAATACTCACCAATATCAGACAGAGACTGGCCTTCCTGATCAGTTGGACTAGACCTGGGTATTTCGAACTGCCTCATGTCGCCCTTTTCTAGATAGGTGGCATGCATGAGGTCAGTTCCCATTTGTTCATGAGAGGATATAAATGACTGGCATGGGGCCCCTGCTGGGAGGGGCACCACACCTTGATCAGTGGGCCTTGTCCCATATCCTGAGTCTCGGGAGGATAGCTCAGGGGCAACGGGCTCTCCTTGGAAGCAAAACGACACAGAGCAACACGGGTTTGATTCCCGGGTCTGCGCTTAGAAACCTCTAGGTGTTAAGCACATTATAAATAACCAATCATATCATATCTAATTGGTTAGGATGCCTCAGGTCCTGTTTATAATTTTTGTTTCCCTTGGTGAGGCTCTCACACCTGTGTCTCTCTTTATTTATTTACTGTTGGTAGTCAGAGAGCTGGCTTTTTAATTCTGACAGTAAGGCCTGATTAATCTCATTTACCCTGATCAGAGCTACCAATCAAACCTTTGTTTGCTGCACCTCCTGCTGAAGTGATTAATTCTCCCTATGTGAGCCTTGTAAACTGCATGCATATTCAAGGCGCTTATCCTTCAGGAGACTAATCTCTTTCTCTTGTTCATCCCTACATTTTGCTGCATCTAATAGTTCAGCTTCTATTTGCCTCACTCGCTCCACAATCGTGTTCCTTTCTTCTTTAATTCTGGTCAGTAGCGGAGAACCTGACTGTCCCTTTTCTACCTCCTTTTACAACTGATTTATCCTCTGTAATATGATGGTGTTATCACGAATCAAGAGGTCTTGTTCCTGAATCAGCTACATCCTCTGTTGTTTCAGAGTCTTTACATGCTGATGTATCTGATCAATGTCATTTTGGGAATCAAACCCTTTGATAACTAATTGACTATTTTCAGTTTTCCATTGTTTAATTTCTGAATGGAAAGCAATACTATCCTCCAAGAAGACTCTATCATGAGCTGCCTGGTGTTACAGTGTGCTCAGATTTTCTACACACTCTTTATGTGCATACTTCAGCACAGAAAACTGGATTTCAAGCTCTGCAATATCTTGCTGTAGTGTTTTTAACTCAGCTTTGAGTTGTTGAACAGGAGCCTGGGTCTGTGACAGGTCTCCAGCGTGAATCATCCTACTAGCCTCACTATTTTGCCAACGCTCTTCTACTAAATGCAAAGGAAAATATAACTGAGCAGTTAGCTGAGCCATTTGTATTTTTCATCGCAATCAGTTATGATCATTTAAAATGCCTCAAGTGCTGTATGCAATATTCCAGCTTCAAGCCAAATATCATTGCTTACTGAGGTAAACTCCCACACAATTCATGTTTGTCAGTTTCCTGCATCGGCCTCAACCCATTTGCCTTTGATTAATACTTTAGTTAGGAGATGTTCCCTGGCTTCCCCAATTTGTACAGTAGTCATTTTTACAATTGGCTTTCTGCGCTTTAATAAAACTTTCTTTATGCAGGAGCAAACTCACATTGTTCCTGCTTGATTTCCTCACTCAAATAAATTCTTACACTCTCTTAATTTTCTACCTTTACACCTCGCTGGAACTCAGGAGTCAAGTCCTAGCGGCACTTTAACATAACAAAGATGACTTTCCCTCCTCCTTAATGCAATTGCACCAAAATGAACAGACTGTCACAATGTACTTGTCATGGGTCACGAATAGGAAGCTAAATCCTGGCCACAAGCCCACACTTTGTAACGGTTTATTGAGAAGCCACCCTCAACACAAGGAGTCCCTTCCCTCCCTACTCAAGTGGTGATTCAACAAACTATTTAACGGATTCATTGTTTAGCCCTATCTCAGACACATATCATGCCCCTTGGATCCCTCTCCCCTGATCTAACAATGAGCCTAGAACGAGACAGGTGTACGGGAAATATATTGGCATTTATATAAATTAACAGTAATAGAAATTAGCACAAAAATTTCAAAAACACCACTTTATCTGTGGCACAACATAATCAACTTCACTCAGCATAAAGAAATCACACAAATGAGTTAAAAAAAACAGAGGAGACTGCTTCCCTTTTTGTAAATCTCACTTGACAAAATAATTACACTGATAAATATTATAATTTCACCCCAAACCTTTGGTGTAAAACAACACAGGGTGATGTATCACTTTGTTTTTCAGACCTCCCCCCTGTTTTGGTCTATGTTGGGAAGTCAGACAGAACAATGTGAATTCTTTGGGAAATTTGGGATTTCAGACCCCCCTTACTGAAAGGCCCCTGTTGGGGAAGATGGATAAAAAGGTTGGACTGATTTAAGAACAAAGACATCCCTCTTCTTTATAGAAGTCATGGTCAGCTGGACAACAAGGATTACCCAATTAAATGATAGGCTACAGTTTTCAGCGCACACGGGTAAGTGAGCTTTGTTGATTTTGAATTTTAACACAATTCTCCCCATAGTGTTCTGCTGAATGGGGTATTAATTGAATTAATATTTTGGTTATATAAACTAAGGATCGATGCTGCCCCCCCCCCATCAACTAAACTATAAAGGGAAAGGATTCAGGGCAAGCAGACTCACCCCACCTTTTGGTTTTCCAGGGCTTATTTCTACTTACATAGCAAGCCTCTGTTTAGAGTTTCAGGAAATCCAGCTGCATCTCAGGACACTCTGGAAAGATGGGGCAGCAGTCTGGTTACTCCACTCTCAAAGATGGTCTCCCGCTCTCCACCACCAGATCCAGTCAGCTTTGAGGCCTTCCTAGAAATAGACATCTCCTCCCAGATGCACTCTCTGCAATTTCCTCTGGTGTCTCCTTACAGCTGTCAGATGGTAGGTTTCAGCAGCCTTCAAGTCTTTCTCCTTTTTCTGTCACCCTGTTTTTGTGTGTCTTCTGTCCTAATGCAGTCCCCCTTATATAGCAGAAATTACATCACCAATTTTACAATCTTGAGGAAGTACCTTGCAATAATCCCTGCCACTAGGATTGGATAGTTACTCCTCTTTCTCCTCCCAACCCCGCCTCCAAGTCATGATTGGTTTAGGGGTTTGGAGCAACATATGGCAATTGCTATTTGTAATTGCCCCTTTATTCTCCTTTCAACTTTTTGGCAAAAACTAGTTATGTATCACAACTTCATAATATTACTAGCAACTGCCATACCAAATATATTTTCTGGTTTAGATGATCATGGAGAATTAGATAAGCCCACCCCCAAATCTGTATGATGTAGCAAGCCATGAGGCACATTGCTGCTGTTTCCATAAAAAGTAAATCAGTTATGAAGCTGGAAGGTATTAAGCATATCCCTATTTTCATTTTCCACCCACTCACCAACTCTCACATTTGGGACATGTTCAGATCAGCCAAGAACCGTGTCTAATTGGCCATGACAGTTCCCAGAGTCACAGGTAAATGCATTTTATATCCCCAAAAACGCCTGGAAATTACATCAAAAATGGTTAAAAAAATGAAATCAATCCACAGTATTGTTTCTGCGAAAAAAGCCCTAAATGATAATAGTCCTTTTACCTTAATTGTGAATGTTCATGTTCAGTAAATGGGAGTTCCACTTCAACCAGCACAACCACCTGTCTCCCTGTGCCAGCCTATGACCAGAGTTTTTTAATGAGTCTCTTTGAAGTTGGTAGTTTGCTCTTTGAAGTGGATGCTCCCATTTTCACACATATTCGTCGTGCTCCAACTAAGAGTTAATTTCCTTGAAGCCCCTGTTTCCAGAGCCAGCAAGTCTGGAGGACACTGGGCTTTCAACACATTCAGCAGCACATTTTATTGTGGGGCTATTTAATGGGAGATGTGACATCCAGGCTGAAAGTGGGAGTTTTCCTTTGTGAAGTTTTGACCACAGCCAGAAACAGGTTTTCCATGAAGACAGTGGCTCTTCAAATGTCACTGGAGTTTTGTAGGTGAAACATAATATACATTGCTTTTGTCAACCCACACATCATATTTTGTTTTCCTCACATTTTTCTACGAGCACTGATATTTTTTCCACTCTGGCTTTTTAAATCTGTTTTATTTGCACACACATGCAGGCTGTTTTTGCTTTCAATGTTTAAAAATCCTGTTTTCCATGTCACAGGGATGTTTCATTCCTCCTTCTTTTGTAAATTAAACTGCTGCGTGTCCATCAGTAATGACAGATATGCCCTTTTCCACATGGCTCTTTAACTTTACTTGAAAAACAAAAGGTAAACCTAGTCCGTTTTTGTTTCATTGTTTAAAGGCTTGCCATTTATGTGAAAGGGACTTCTGTTTCGTGCCTTTAAATGCACATCACAAATACCTTTTGAGCCTGTATTTCTACGCACGTTTGGGGCACTGGATGTACTCTCCAACATTGCTGTGCTCCCCAACAGTGTCAAGTACCATCTTATCTAAGGTACAAGTTATGCGACCTCCTGAGACACTTAATACCCACGGAAAGCATAGCAAAGCCAGGGTGTCGTTACGTGAAGATGGATAAGGGTAGTCAACTTTGCCAAGGTCATTGTGTTCAATGTTTGCACTGCTATCCTATTATGCAATGTTACTCTGCAGTTTGCCAGATTCCTAGAGCGGTGCTGCAATGCAGATCAAGACAGCCCACAGTAATTTGGAGCCATTCCAATGGCGCTTTAGCACTATGCAAATGCTACATAATACTACTATAAATGGGTATTCTTCACGTTTTGTGGCAGTTTACTAAAAGATTTTTGGTTACGAAAAATGTCAAGCGATACTTGAGCAATAAGTCTTGCAAACAGTAAGTATATGGGTCTTTTGGCATAAAGGGATGCGGTGGCACTACCTGGTGAGGAAGTTGACAATAGATTGTTTAGATTGCATGCTGTCATGTCCACAGCTATGATAAGAGGATGTTGGTTAGGCATTGCAATATCATAGTATATTTGGTGCCATTCCTTGATAACTCCTGCTCGTTTTGTTCCCACATTTTATCAGATATGGAAACATTGCATAACCTACAAATGACTTCTAAAAATGTATTTCTACAAACAACCAGGATAACTACAGTGGTCAGGGCACCCGATATTTGCATTTTGCATTTTGGATTTACCAATGAAAACCCCAGTGAAGATATGCACTTGTTTCTATTCAAAGGACAGCCAAGGAAAACCACCACAAAAGTCACTGGCAAAATGTGCAGGTAACCCACATATTTTTTGGATCCCTTTTGGTGGACAAACTAGGAAAACCCATACCCCAAAACAGATTTATGCCCACCACAGCGCTCCATGATTTTCCTCTCCCCCCCCTCCAACACACCAACTCAAGAAAAAGAAAATAATGCACTTACTCCATTGCCCTGCCAGGTCCCACCTGACCCTTGTAAGACATTGGGACATGTCGTGGATGTCAGAGTCCGCCTTTGCTGCTCCTCAATTTTTTCTGGATTCATTTTTGGAACACTTCAGATGTATGTGGATCCTCAAACAACCCAAAATGCCGTTTGCTGGATTTATCTCGAAACTAGTTTGCCTGGCATTTTCCAGGGCCTCCATCCACAGATTTGGAAAAAGTAAGTGCCTATGCTTTTTCATAATCTCTGACACCTCTTAAATATTCGCAGACATGTGCACCATAGTTATCAAGAATGTTTGCTGCCTCTCTTCTGCCTTTGCAAACAGTGTTTTTGTGGTTGCTTACCATATCTTGAATCTATGTTGTCAATTAATGCACCAACATATTATTTTGACGTGTGTGTTAATTCACTCATTATATATAATTTCCTTTTAAATGTGAACATTAACAATAGGCAGAGAATCAAGTGCCATCTTTATTAGTGATGAGCATAATGCAATTGGTAAGATTAAGTTGGCAGTCAAAACCAAGCTGTTGGCTATGCAGGGATTGGTCAGAATATATGCATCATGGCCAGTGCAAGGATTCATACAATTCAGAGAAAGTTCCATGTTGGTGCCTGCCACCCCTTTTGTACTGAGGTCCGACTCGTCTGTAGGGCCAATCTGACTTCTCTCCCTGACCCCTGTTGATGGCACTTTTTGAAATCACCTTGCACTGCCTTATTGGTGAACCAGGACGCAGATCCTCGCACCCCTATAAGAGCATCAACGTGTGGTGATAAAATACAAAAGTATACACACAGTTTCCACAGATAGCTACCTGGCTATTAAATGACGGGGTGGAGAAAAAGAATCACAAGGGGCGTGCTGTACCTTAATATTAATTACATTCACAAATGTTCAGTAGGTCAGTTGCATATACACATCACATTTTATTGAAACATCATCATAAAGAAACGTTGGTTTCAACGAAAAACAGAAGATAAAACGTACATATCAACATTTTTGTCCCGTTAGAACATATTGGTATCAAACATTATGCTTGCATCAAAATATATTATATATATAGTGTAGTGCTTTACATAAGGAAATATCGATTGGGGTTAGGTAGGAAAAAAGAATCGGTAGTAGTATTTTCAAGATGAAATTGGTCAGTTGTGTAATTTTTAATTCTGTTTGTTTTTAGATGTTTCAACATAAATGTCCATGTTGACATGAAAACACGTGATTTACATGTACCAAAAAGGCATTCTAAGTGTCCTGAAGGCAGCCCTGAACGAGCTCAAAAAAGATTAGGCCTTAAAAAGACTTGGTTCAAGGCCAGGAACACACTATGGTGTTGACACTAAAGTGTGAGGACAAAGGCCCCTTTCTCAAAACAAACTGTGGGGGATCTGTCACTCACTTAGGTTACTAACCGCACCGATAACTAGTGTGATACTTGATATTTAATATATGTTGAAGCAAGCATATTGTTTGATACCGATAAGTTCTAACGTAACAAACATGTTGATATGTACGTTTTATCTTCTGTTTACGTTGTAACCAACGTTTTTTTGATGTTGATGTTTCAATAAAATGACATGTGTATATGCAACTGAACTACCGTACCATGTTTTAATTAAATAAAGTCGAGCACGCCCCTTGTGACTCTTTTTCTCCACCCCATTATGTAATAGCCAGGTAGCTATCTGTGGAAACTGTGTGTATACTTCTGAATTTCTGTCCTCACCCACAGAGCCCCCTCCACAAAAGAGGACCCCACGTGCTCATGTGTTTGTTTACTGTGATATATTACAAGCCACAAATGGAACAAATAATCGTTCACTGAGCTTTTCAGAGCTATTTTAGTGTAGTGGTGGGCCCCACCGCGGAACTGCGCAGTGATATGGGTGATCAATAGATCTGAAAAAAAAAAACATTACAATTCCAAGCATATCATCTCTAACACCCAGACTCATTGTAAAGCTGGTAGAATAAAAGCTACAAAGAATATTCTAGAATCATGTCTCCCCTTTGTCTCTAGCAGAGCCTGCGCGTGGCTATAATAAACAAGACTGCACGCGCCTAGTCATTTGAAAGTTGTTAAACAAGACTCTAACTGACTTGCTCAAAGGAGGCAAACAATGGCCTGCAAGGAAGGATTACCGCCACTTCCTGCGCACAACTCATCTACATATGTTCATTTAATAAACACAAGACGGCTTTATTATAGGCTTTTGATTTCCATATGCAATTGCTCGCTTATCTGTCACTTTCCTCTAAGCATGCTGCTTTATTACAAATAATGAAAGACGAAAAAATGAAAGATGCAGAGCGGGGACCCCGGAAACTCATTTAACGTTGCGCGCAGTCAAAATCAAGATTTCTTTATTTGTAGTAACAACGCTGTTAAATCAGAAAATTGCCCTCCCTTTCTGCATGTCCTTCTTCCTTTACAGTTCGGTTGTTTGATCATAAATTGTCGAGTGGAATGACTTGTCTCCTCCACTTTCCACACTGGTCAAGACAGATTAAAACTCCGGCACACCACCAGCCAGTCTCAGCATACTATTAGCATATATATGAGATTGTGGACATTTTCTAATATTCTCCACCAGAACTCATCTGTCAACCAGGTGATGAATTATAAAAACCCTTAGCTTCTTTAGGAAAAAAAAGATGTAAGGAGGAGTGAAAAAATGGGGAAGGGAGACAGAAGACAAACACGGTGGGCCCACCATTTTATTTTTTTATTCTCTCTCCCCTTTGTCATTTGCCTCCAAACTATGCATTAACTTCAATAAAAAGGGCTTAATGTCACAGACCCGGATACATTTAAAACGATGAAAGTAACAAAGGCGAATCGGGGATTCGGGGGAAGGAAAACCATCTAGAAACCGGCCGTATCGGTTTTCAAGGCAGTTTGAGGTGTTGGAAAAAAAGCGCGCGCAGTCTGAGAAAGCGACCGTTCGCGCAGGTCGTGAACAAATATTGTTCTTCATGTGTGGCTGCTGAGGTTCACGAGTATATGGATATGATTGGTTGTTTAGCTCAGCACCGAGACGTTGCTTAGAGCGGACACGGGAATCGAACCTGTGTTGCTCCTTTCCAAGGTGAGCACGTTGCCCCTGTGCTATATACACCAAAAAAGAGCTGCTCGCAGAATCGCAACTGTCTGATGCCTTAATGTATTCCAAGGTCGTTCATTGTGACGTCTCCTTACTTTTGCTTACTTCCAGCTACACTGCAGTTGTGTGCCATAGTGTATAGGGCCTGGAGAAATTGCCAATTTCAGTCCGTCACGAATAAGTGCGCTCACTCGCTCGCAGAAGATGTTCTCTGTGATCAAAAATGGAAGGGGAAATGTTAATGGCACAAATAAAATGTAAATGAGATCAAAATACATAACCGCTTTTTTTGGCTCTAGAACTGAAGTTCATTGTCAATAGGGGACAGCTTGTTTTGAATATGTACAGTCAAGGGCATATTGTGTCGTTGTGGCTGTGTCAATATGTGAAGTTGCTGTGCCAGTCTGCGGTGAGGGAAATTGCTCTGACACTAGACCCACTTTGGACAGAAAGTGCAATGCAAGCATAATTACACTTTCTGCTAAGCTCTTGGCACTCTTTGGGCATGATTTACAAACACATTTTTTAGTAGGAAAATCCCATTGTAAAAAAAAGCTCTTTTAATCATGCCCAATATGTTTTGCACTACAGCTCCCATGATTCCCCACTAGTGGCAGTACAGTTTCGGCCTGTACTGATGGGAGTTGTACTGATGGGAGTTGCAGTTCAAAAAGTCAAAGGTTGCATGCCCCTGCACCAGCAGCACTCCTTTTCGTGGTGCAAGCTCACAATATCCGTAGTGGTATTGTTAGCTCCATGCTTTGTGTATAGTATGTGGTAAGTGGCTATTTAGTAGAGCACGCCACCTGCCAGAAATGTCTTTTTGCACGAGTATGTTGAAGCATACTGCCATGGCCAGGATTGGCTCCTCATGCTTCAAACATAGACATCCAATTGCCTTTTCTGACAGCATGTGGTCCGTCAGTGTGTTTAGAATGGGAGTGGTTGTTCCAAAGTCTGGCTACTCGGACCACGAACCTTCTGGCTCCTATTGTCTATTTCTTAAAATTGGGTTGCTGGTTCACAGGAGCAGATGACGAGGGGAGAGTGCAGGTAGGAAGATATTTAAGGGGTGTATTTTGCCAGCAAAGATCATGCCCATTTTATTCGGTATACTCACTATACACAGGCCTGAGGATCATCCGTGCTTGGGGTTAGAAATCAAGGGATTCGCACATTTTGAGTGTGGTGGTACTGGTAAACACTTGAAGTATTTTAAATACCTCTTATTTTTAAAACACCACTTAATAATGGACTTTGATTGTACGGGGCATTTGTAGGACATGGAGAGTTGTGCATGGGGTACATCTGGGTTATTTATCCTATGCATTGCTTTCTATATACCCATTGCAGTAAATATCCCACGTGATTCCAAATAATAATTAAGTGAGGTTTTGGAAACAGGAGAGGCCTGATTACAGAATAAGTATCGCTTGCCAGACCTAGCGTATTGTAACTCTGTAAGAATACATGTAATGCACGTTTATGGAGTTTGTTCAGTTTAAAAAAAAAAATGTACCTTGCACAGCAGAACTGGCTTGATTTACATTGGAAACTGAAGCCTTCAGCTTTCGACCACAAAAACGGAAATGTCGTTCTACTGCCAGTTCATTAACAGTGTCTTTGAATGTGTATGTTTTCTGTGGAGCTATCAGTGAGCAAGATTATGCTGCTTATACAGGAATCTCCCAAAACTCTTTCTCTCGGAAGTTCCTTTTCACGCAGTTTTAAGGTATGTGTGTTATTGTGGCTAATGTTACATGTTTTGGTGGTTAGGCCTCATTTCCAACTTAAAATATATACCTGTGTTAAGCTAACAGTATTTGGGAACAATAGTCTCCAGCACTTGGAGAGATCAAAGTAAAAACGATTAGCAGTTACTGTTTTTCCAATGATTACATGTGTTTAGTTAAATACAATGCACCTGCACAGACAGGTATTATCTGAAGTCCCACTGCAGCAAAGACACGAATGTAAAAACAATCCCAAGAAGAGTGGCTATGCGATTTGCCAATGCGACCTTACATTCCTGGATTGTAATACATTCGCATGTCTTTAAAAAATGTTTGAAAGATTTAAATCCCTTCCTCGCCAACCCTTTATCCTTACCATCCCTTTGTATGTTTTTTGGGGTTGTTTTGCATCGTTGTGTGTCTTTGGGTGTGCGTATATTGATTATATTCACATGTGATAGTGTCCCCTTCATACACGTGTATTTCCCGACGGGAACGTGCACTGTGGAGTTTTCTCCTCGCCCCCTACTGTAGTTACAACGGATTCCACTTTGCAACTAGTGAACACACATGTAGCCCATTTGACATAGTTTGAGTTGTCAACATGTATCCTGTGATGGTATTGTGTGAACCAATGTTTCCCGAAGGTCCTCATGGGGATCTCTACTACACTGCAAGGAGAGTACTTCCAGCCACACTACAGAAAGCATTGTCAGATGTTGAATTTGACTTGCCATGTTGTATTTTGCCAAGAGAGGTCCCCGCTAGCCAACGCAAAATATACAGAAGTTGGTTTGACGAGGGCATATCCCCATGTTACCAGGACAGCAAACAGAAGGATGGTGTGCTGCAAAATGTGATGTTTTCGTGTTGCACTTTGCATCAGTGTTCGATGGAGCTTTGTTCTGGAACACACGGATAGACAACAGCATGCATGCATGGCATTCATAAAGTAATTGCAGGGCTTTCGTTACTGTGCAATTAAGCTGGGACATTTCGAAGCGTCAGGTCCAGCAGGCCATGCCCATGATTACATGACCGCCATTTTATTTTCTTCGCAATTCCTGGCTCGGCTGGTCGGGTTGTCAACGCATCGTAAGAAGGTTATCCCGCCCACCAATGACACCTCACCATACTTCCTGCTAAGAGAAATTCAAAGAGAAAACAGCCTTTTTTTTCTAGGTGTAAGGACGGCCTGCATTCATGAAGGCCGGCCATTGATCACCAGAAGTGTTTTCATTTTTTTGTACTCACTTAACTGCGACCTAAGACGTAGATAATATATGAATCATTAATGCCCAACTCATCAATCATTACCACAAGTGCAGCTTGACGTGACTTCCCACACCCACGACTGCGCTGGAGGTGCTTTGAGATTTACAATGTTTTGCAAATAGACGCCCGAATCAAACTAGATGCATTCATTTTCTTTTCGCTTAGCCCTGGGGGAGACTCCTGGGTCATGAATAGTGTTAAGCTTCGGAAGTACACTAAAGGCTCTTTGGTAATTAAATAAGGGCAATGGACAAAGCAATGCATTGCATAGTACAGCAGCCTCTGCGAGATATCCTTTGTCATCGCTTGGCATTTATTTACGAAACTATTAATCTGCTTTTTAAAATTCTTATTAGAAATCATAATGCTGTATTTTATGCACAAATGAACACATTGTAATTGCATATTTTTGGAGGGTCTGTTTTATGCATTTCAGATCAATAATTTCCCCAAGCTTTGTGTACAATAAACACTTGATGTGCACACTCATAGGAGGAGTCACACACACATCGGTCAATAACACAATGTCACACAAGTTCTCATAATGAGATAAAAATGGCCTTGTATGGAATGTTTTTTGTTTGATTGTTGGTGTGTGTGTGGTTGAACATCCTAAAATATTCACATTCAAGCTGTCTATTTTCTAAAATTCAGAGAAATGTTAATATTGTTTCCATTTGAATAGTTATACTTCAAGACCAAATATTGAGGTATTTTATTTATTTAATTGTTTATATTTTTGAAATGCACAGACCCCAGGGTATCACAGCATTAGTACAGTACATAGGGAGACGCAGGATACATAGTAGTCGCCTGGGCAAGAGGCCACAGGCAGCAGCATACATATTAGACAACTAGGCTGGAAGCCAGGCATGGACGTCATGTAGGGGTTGCCAGGGGTCACAACTGCAACCCTGAGGTCTCTCTTGCTACCCCTGTGGTCTCCTTTGCTACCCCTAAAAAAAGGTTTTAAAAACATCATTTTTTTTTTGTCATTGAGGCTCATGGGCTGTGGCCAGCAGCAAGTGGCTCTTTGTTTCTGGAGTGGCTGGTTTTCTGATGGCTATAGCCGGTAAGATAGCTCAGTGGGTTGAGCGCTGGCTTCTGCAATGTGTGTGTGATCTGCAGGTTTCAGGTTCGACTCCCAGCAAGGTCAACTCAGCTTTTCATCCATCTGAGGTTGATAAATGAGTACCAACACAGGTTGGGTGATATTGTATGTATATTTGTTCTATATGAAGCGCTTAAGCATAAGTGCTATATAATAACACATCATTATCGTTTGGCCTTGGACGTCTGCTTGCATTCACAGTGATTTGGTAATATGGGCCTATGCGCACTGATATTACCAATACATATGGTGATCCATTCTTGTATAAAATGTATATCACTTAACAGCTTAACACTCTTCAAACTAAAATTCGTGGCCACCAAAAAGCCCTTTCCCGCCTCATAGCCAACCTGCATAGTCAACCCACCACACCCTCCACCACTAATCCCTCTCCATCTTTTGACTTCAAAGATATTACTGAGCACGAGGTCATCGCCCTGCTCAAATCCATCAAACCTTCCAACTGTAAGGGAGATGCCTGTCCAGCCAGTCTCATTAAAGACTCAGCACAGATCCTAGCTCCATTCCTCACAGCATTCATTAATTCATCCTTCCAGTCTGGCCACGTTCCAACTGGACTTAAGGAGGCCTGGGTACGCCCACTCCTCAAAAAACCCTCGCTGGACCCAACAATCCCGGGGAACTATCGACCTATCACCACTGTACCCTTCCTGCTAAAAATTCTGGACAAAGCAGCCTACCTGCAAGTCCAAAAGTTCCTTGAAGAAAACCGTCTCCTCGGCCTGCGGCAATCTGGCTTCCGCCCACGACACGGTACCGAAACGGCTCTCTTGGACCTAAAGAACCAAATGGACGATCTAAGAGACGCAGGGAAACCTGCTCTCCTTCTGCTCCTGGATCATCCGCCGCCTTTGACCTGGTGGATCACAACACCCTGTGTCACCATCTAGCTACCCAAGCTAACTTTTCCCCCAAAGCTTGCGAATGGATTACCTCCTTCCTCCAAGAAAGGGTCATGAAAGTCTTCTCTGACTCAGCCTGTGCCACCCCTAGCCACATCACCTGCGGTGTGCCTCAGGGCTCATGTATCGCGCCCACGCTTTACAACCTCTTCACCAGGCCACTGTTCAGCATCCTTGACTCCCTGGGCATCTCGTATACAAACTATGCGGATGACACCCAGGTCCTCATCCCACTCACAGGCGATTACCTGGCGGACACTAAAACTCTTACCACCATCTACTCCACTATCCAATCATGGATGGCAGATAACTGGCTATGCCTCAATAGTGAAAAGACTGAACTCCTCCTCATAGGAGCACCCTCCACGCTGGGGAACCTCGGTGAACAGTACACTTCCTTCACTATTGACAACATTCCCATCAAGGTCTCCAATCATGTGAAGACACTCGGAGTCTACCTAGACTCCGACTTGTCAATTGATAGACAGGTCAATGCCATTGCCTCCTCCTCAGCCTATTACTCGAAAGTCCTCAACGCTGCCAGACCTTTCCTGTCACGCCAGAATTGCCTCACCATTGCTAGGGCAATAATTGGATCTAGGCTGGACTACTGTAATGCCCTACTCGTTGGGACCTCCAATAAGAACCTGGCCAAACTTCAGCTAGTTCAAAACAATGCACTCAGGGCGGCCACAGGTACCGCGAGAAAAGACCACATCTCAGAAGTCAGAAGACAGGCACACTGGCTTCCGGTGAAAGAGAGGATTGTTTTCAAAACACTCGCCCTCACCCACAAATGCCTCCATGAACTTGCTCCACCCTACCTGACCCAAAGAATCACCAAGCACTCTGCCACCAGACCATTAAGAATGTGCTATACCAACACGATTGTCACGCCCAAATCACGCAAGGTGCGCGCCGGTGGTGCCAGCTTTCCCACTCGGGCCGCCACCCACTGGAACGCACTGCCACCGCACATCAGAATGATTGAATCCCACCTAGCCTTTCGCAAAGCTGTTAAAACTAAGCTCTTTGTATGAAACGTACCTGACTGCACTCTGTTACTGTATTACAAATATCATGCCTCACCTGCAACTATGCCTGTAATTCTTTATCCATAAGACCTCTGGTCTCATGCATATCTGCTGAATTAAGAATCCAACACCTACTTGTAACAGCGCCTCGATGTCCATGGGCTGCAAGTGCGCTATACAAATGCGAATAAATAAAATAAAATAAAATACAGTGATAGCCTAACCATATTTTGCTTAGTGTACTGACAAACAATGCTTTATGATGCCACTTCCTGTTTTGTCGTGGGGTGAAAGGTTGGGTTCCATCGCTTCCCGTGATGTCACTTTGGGGTGGGGTCAAATGACATCACTTCCTGGCTTGTCATCAGAGGTCAGGGGTCATGGGATGTAACTTCCGCTACCCCTGGCATTTTGGTGAAATGACGTCCCTGAAGCCAGGATGGCCGTTACTCATACTTATCAAATAACCAGGTCTTAACTCGTTTTTTGAAGGTGGAGAAATATTCTTTGTTTCTAACGTGAGGAGGCATATAGCACTTAGGGGTTTGGAATAAAGTTTGGTACATATCATTTCATTGATTGGCATTTTCTTCTAATAACTCAATGTATTGAAGAGAATTGAAGCAACACAGCCCATTTCACTGAAACACATTTTAGAGGCGGAAGAAGGACAACATGAAACAAATGAGATAAGCGCTGTTATAGATGAGAGCGCATCCTAAGCCACTAACAAGGAAGCTTACTCAATAGGATTCCTAGACTAGAAAAACGGTTATCTTCAAGTTACTAATAAAAAGCATCAAACATATATCTTTTTGAGGCTATAGCAGAGGATACGTGAAATAGGGTGGGGTTGGAGGTATAAGAAGCATTCAAGGCAGCGGCCCTATAAACATATTATATACTAGCTCTGTGTATATGCAGAATTTGAGAGAAAGATGGCATAACTGCAATGAAACATTCTGAGGTTAGCTGCATAAACAAAAGTACATATGAACTATTAGTACTCATGGGGAAGTCTGTTTTCCTATGAGAGCTCTTCTGACCGACTATTCACTGGTTCAGACTGTTCTCCAATCCACTATCCAGTTACTGGGTCTGTACACAGGTTTTGTCAAATAATCTAGCTCCTTTCAGATTGTGAAGACAATCGTTTTGGGTGTGTGCCATTCTGTGCATGCCCATTTTTCAAAGGTTCTATAAACATTGTATTGGCTGACTTCCAGTATGATAAATTCAATTTCTTGACCATCATCATTCCTCTTATAATGCAATGATTCTTGAAGTCAGAGATGTCATTAAATAGATTTGCTGGTAAGATAGCTCAGTGGGTTGAGCACTTGCTGCTGTGATGTGTGTGATCTGCAGGTCACAGGGACGAATCCCATGTGACGGTTTATTGAGAAGCCACCCGCAACACAGGGAGTTCCTTCACTCACATGGTTATGCAACAAACTGTTTAACAGATTCTTTTTTAGCCCTGTCCCAGACACATATCATGCCTCTTGGACCCCTCTCCCCTGAGCTAACAATGAGCCAAGAACCAGGCCAGTGTGCGGGAAATATATTGGTATTTATTTAAATTAAAAGTAATAGAGATTATCACTAAAAATATCAAAACACCACTTTATCTGTGGCACAACACAATCAACTTCTCTCAGAATACATAAATCACAAAAGTGACTTAAAAAGAACATAGACACACTTCTTACTTTCTGCAAATTTAACTTCACAAAATAATTACACTGATCAATTGTACTGTTGTGCGATTTTGATTTTCTTGCAGGCTTAAAAGGCTAGCAGTAGGATTTCAAGATTGGTTAAAATACATATGGTAATTTTGATGTCGCCCACACTTTTGGTTTAAAATATGATGTATCGCTTTTTTTCCAGATCCCCCTTTGCTTTGGTTTAGTTGGAGAAGTCAAACAGAAAAATTGTAATGATTTGGGGAATTTTGGTCTTCTGTACCCTCCCCTTACTGAAAGGCCTGTTTGGGGAAGCTGGATGAAAAGGTTGAATTGATTTAAGAACAAAGACACCCCTCTTTGTGAAGAAGTCAGGGACAGCTAGACAACAAGGATTACACAATTAAATTACAGGCTATAGTTTTCAGCGCACACCGGAAGTGAGCTTTGTTAATTCCGAATAAATAAAAAAAATCACCCAGTAGTGTTCTGCCAAACGGGGAATTAATTAAATTCATATTTTTGGCTACATAGGCTAAGGCTCTACACAGTTTTGCCCCCCCGCCCACCCACTATAAAGGGAAAGGATTCAAGGCAAGCAGACTCTCCCCATCTTTTGGTTTTCCAGGGCATAGATCTACTTACATAGCAAGCCTCTGTCTAATGTTCAGGAAAGCCAGTGGCATCTCAGGACACTCTGGAAATATAAATCAGCGGTCTAGTCACTCCACTCTCAAAGATGACCTCCCGCTCTCCACCACAGGGCCCAGTCAGCTTTGAGGCCTTTCTAGTAATACACAGCTCTACCCAGATGCACGCTCAGCAATCTCCTCTGGTGTCTCTTTACAGCTGTCAGAATGGTAAGTTTCAGCAGCCTTCCTGATGGTCTGCCTCTTCTCTCTGTCCTCCTGTCTTTCTCCTTTTTCTATCTCCCTGGTTTTTGTGTGTTTCCCTTGTCCTAGTGCCGTCCCCCTTATATAGCAGAAATAGCATCACCAATTTTACAATCTTGGGGAAGTACCCTGCAATAATCCCTGCCACTAGGATTGGACAGTTACCCACTCTCTCCGCGCCAACCAAGCCTCCAAGTCAGGATTGGTTTACGGGTTTGGAGCAACATATGTCTATTCGCATTTGTCATCGCCCCTTTGTTCGCCTTTCAACTTTTTGGCCAAAACTAGTTTTACTTCATACTTTTACTAGCAACTGCCAGACTAAACATATTTTCAGTTTTTTTTCTGATCATGGAGAATTAGATAAGCCAACCACCAAATCCGTACAATATAGCATGGCCATGTGGCACATTTCTGCCGTTTCCATAAAAAGTACAACAGTTATGAATATCTTAGTTATTAAGTATATCCCTAATTTTATTCTCCAGGCCCTCACCAGCTCTCACATTTGCAAGGTGTTCAGATTAGCCAGAAACCTAGTCTAACTGGCCATTACAGTTCCCAGAGCCACAGTTAGTTGCATTTTATATCCCCCAAATCGCCTGGAAATTACATAATAAATGATACAAAAAAGAAAACAATCCACAGTATGGTTGCTTCAAAAAAGGCCTACATGATAATAGTCCTTTTAAATCAATTATAAATGTTCATGTTCAGCAAATGGGAGGTCGGCTTTATCCAGCACAGCCATCTGTCTTCCTGGGCCAGCTTGTGACCCGATTTTTTTTTTTCATGAGTCTCTTTGAAGTTGGTAATTTGCTCTTTGAAGTGGGTGCCCCCGTTTTCACACATATTAGTCATGCTTCAGCAAAGGGTGAATTTCATTGAAGTCCCTGCTTTCAGAGCCAGCGAGTCTGGTCTTTCAACACCTTCAGCAGCACATTTTATTGTGGGGGGTCATTAGATGGGAGATGTGAAATCCAGGCTAGAAGTGGAAGATTTTCTTTGTGAAGTTTTGACCACAGCCAGAAACAGGTTTTCCATGAAGGCAAAGTGGTTGTTCAAGTGTCACTGGAGTTTTGCAGGTGAAACATAATATATATTGCTTTGTCAACCAACACATCATGTTTTGTTTTCCTGAAATTTTTCTGGGAGCAGTGATATTTTTCCCATTTTGGCTTTTTAAAGCCCTGTTTATTTGCAAACACATGTGCAGGCCGTTTTTGCTTTCAATGTTTAAAAATCCTGTTTTCCATTTCACAGCGATCTTTGATTCCTCCTTCTTTTGTAAATTAAACTGCTGCTTGTCCAATGGTAATGACAAGTAGGCCCCTTTCCACCTGGCTCTTTAACTTTACTTGAAAAACAAAAAGCAAAAGACCAGCGTTTTTGTTTCAGTGTTTAAATACCTGCAATTCATGTGAAAGGGACTTCTATTTGGGACTGTTAAATGCACCCCAGACCCTGCAAGGCCAACTCAGCCTTTCGTCCTTCTGAGATCGTAAATGTGTACCAACTTTGGCCGGGTCATAATTGTATGTAAATACATTCTCTCTGCAGTTATTTAATAACAAACCATATCATTCGTTTTAAGTTATTTGATATTTTTAACATCAGGTGACGTAGTATTTTTCCACCAGTCGGTTGTAGTTTAGAAACATTTACATTTGAAGCAGGATTCCAGCACTGCCAGCACAGGTCATTTGGCAACAGGTTTAGTTCCTGCCGTTTAACTAATGTCAAATATAGCCAGATTAACTATTTCTGCTGTATGTTGATCGTTTTGATCATTATATTGTTATTCAATATTTGTTCTATGCCATCACCACTATTGTGATATCATGGTGCCTGACCTTGTTGGAGAGGTGGCGTCCTGTGACCATAGCCGGGTGTCACCAGACCATAGTCATTGAAGACAAAAGAAGGAGGAATGGAGGAAGGGAATGTGATCAGACCAGTGCATTAGTCAGTACACACACAGTTTAGTGGGTGAATGTACAATGAGGAGAGATCCTAGTTGGGGTAATTGGGATTTGTGTTTCTTAGCTGTGATTAGTTATTGGTAAGCTTAAGAAAAAGTGTCCAAATGTGCAGCGCAGTTTAATAGCAAGGCTTAACTGTGATTTCTGTATCTAGACCAGATGATGCATGGTGCTAGATATGGTTGATGTGTGGCTGTGTGATAGACTTGAGATATGCTCAAGTGAGCCCCAGTAGTGTGGAGTCTTCCTTCAGCTTAGTTTTGTAAGAAACACCGCCTAGACCAAGGTGGAGAAATAGGTTTGCCAATCCAGATGACAGATGTGCCAGCGCCAAAAACTGGACATGTATAGATGAATGCGTGTGAAAACAAGAGGGAGATTGATAAGGAAAGGGAAGAGGAGAGAGGATGAACTTGAATAATATAACACTATGATCCTTACGCTGTGACATAATAACATTCACTGTAACTCCTAAGGTGGCTAGTCTATATAGGGAAGGATTGAAATGGTGGGGTTGCATGAAGCTCAGAGGTTATTTGCCTACTGAGCTATGAGGGAGATTATATGTAGAAATCTAACAGTAGAGCCCACCCTTCGGGTGAAGGCAAAGCACTGAAACAGCAGTGCCTTCAACTTTACAGATGGGATGATCCATTGTAGTACTGCAGCCTAATCACTCACCTTTCTCTGTGAATTTGTTTCTCTTGTTTTGTGTACCTGGTCTAGAAACTGACAGCAACATACCTCTGAAATTCGAAATTTTTAAAAGAGAGTGGTTACTGACTGTAAGCATGTGTGGGGCTAAAAGGAGATGGGCTCATCAGATGTAGAAGCAAAAGGTATTGTTGTGGTGACATCTGGGCAAGTGCTCACCCTTTGTTTATTTTTGTTCGTTAACATCAACATTCACTGCAGCATCCAGTGCACATAGCTTGTGAAGCTATTTCAGTTATTTTCACAACTAAAGACATTGGGATGTGCTCTTTTGTGTATGTTTGAGTCAAAGCAAACATTTAACACCTACCTAATATTCTGAATGTATAATAAAATTATAGGTAACATATATTTCTGGGCTTTTTTCCCCTGTAAACGGGACTAATTGGCAACTATTGAAAATATTTTTATTTTAATTTAATTTCCTAAAGAAGTCTAATAATACACATGAGCAGTAATCATTCATCATACTTTGGGGTTCACTGTGCCTATGCAAGTGAGATCCTGTGGACTCATATTACAGACCTTTGCGTCAGTGAATGTGTATTTTTGCACAACATTCACTCTATTGAGAAGATTGCCCTAGAAAAAGGTCAACGCGTTCCCTAACACCATTCCGTGTTATTAATAGAGCAGTAATTTGCCAGGTGCAAAGATGTATTGAAAGGACAGGTTGTGTACAAGGGCATGTTTGCCCCAGTATTCATAACATGCTAAATTGCACTTTCACCAGTGCAACGGTTCTGTAACCTGGCCCCAGTGCAGATACTATTTCAAATTAGCACATGCCATAGAAGCTAACTTTGTACATTGCTTCCTCTTCAAATGAACTTCATCGAGTGCAAGCAGAACAATTTCATGAAAAGAGGAAAGAGGTAACAGCAAATGCCTAATGTCCATAGAAGGGGGTGGGGAGCATTTAGACACTTCTATGATGGCACAGTATTCCCAGCAGCCATAGCTACACTGCACCTGTGGCTTCTTTGTACAGCCGCGTGGATCAGGGTCAATTTCTCTGACCTTGCGTTTGGTCATTTTCATACTGCAAGGCCGATTAACAGTTGCTATGTTTATTTGTGTATATATACAGACATATGTTACACGTGGAATGAATTGGTAAAGTACAAAGTTTAATTCATAAAGTCAATAGACATAACAACTGCCTGAACAGTTTCCAGGTTTTTGGAAGTATTGTATTGAAGGCACTGCAGTTTTACATCTCATCAGGTGAGTTATTTCAACAGCAGTTGTTGATAAGAATCTTTTGTTGTTAACATCATCGATAAGATGTTATATGTACATCAACCAGTTTTGGTTTTTGAAGCTGAATGTTTTAACACTGAATGTTTTAAAATCTGAAAGGACAGGAATCTTGGTCTGTGAATGATGTTTGCATTCTACTCATTTGGTGCCTATTTTCATAGGCGAAATTGGGGATTATGATGCATGTCACATATGGCATCAAGACAACAACAACCCTCGAAGACAAGTCATGGGTTTTTGTTTGCATAGTAGTTAGGGGGCTTTACAAGGGCTATGAGTCTCTATCTAATCTAAAAATGGCCAATCCATCGCTAACCCAGGAATCCCTGAATCCCAGGTCACTAGAGATTGGTAACCCCAACTGTTCAAAGCCTGCCTTACTAAAGGCGATGGTGTAAAGACAAACACCTGATCTGTCTAACTCTCTCTGGGAACATTCTAGGTTGTCCCTGCTAAAATGTCTTTAAAATTACTTAGGTTGGATTTTTGGTGCCTATCAGACACTCAAATCCCACCTGCTCTTACCTTTTCAAGGCCAACTAATCTTCTCCCTAGGTTTTGCGTCCCTATCCTTTGTGTATTCATACTTTCACACCTTTTACTCCACCCACTGTGTCCCTTCTCTCTATCCCTGATGGTTCCTATTTTAAACCTCCCTTGTTACTCTCCATAAATTCTGCCCCCACCCTCGATTTTATTCCCTACAATTCTTTCTCTCCCTCTCTGCTACTTCTCTCACCCCCTATACCAGTCCTATTCCCCTATACAATCTGCAATTGCTCCCCTTTCCACACTGAAAATACTGTCCTTTGCGCACTACAACGACTCTCCTATCCACTCTACAGCTATTCCCGTCTGCACATTAAACTACATTCCTCTCCACAAGACACCTGCTACTTACTTGTCTCACACCCTTACCCTCAGTCAGTCACCCTTCCTTCACTACCCCAGTCACCCTCCTTTCGCTCTGAAATCTCCAACTAAGATTTCATGCACACTCAAATGCGAGTACCACTCTCTCCCATCCACCAATACATCAACTTGCACACTCCTTCAGACAATGCATCACCTCCACATTACACTGCCCCATCCTTCCACTGGCTGGTCTCTTGGTCCTCCTGCTCCTTCCTTGATATCACCCAAATAATCCATACCTTCTTGTTGCCTGTCATTGTGTACCCATGTTCTCCCTCCATTGTAATTTGCTGGTTACCCAGGTAAGCCACAGACAGCTCTTTTCCTTGGTAAGGTGTCAAACACATTAAAACATACAAACGCCCCTTTTTCATATGCAGGTCCACTGATCTCCCACAACTGAGGTCCATCAAAGTCAATGTCCTAGTTCATGTGAGGATTTCCTAGCGTGGGAAAGCTTGATCAACAAGGATGCCCTTCAGAGGCTGCTGCATATGTGAGTAACATTTCCTGAACTGGGTGAGCTCCAATGGGCACTATGTACTGTGTTTTGCACCAGCCCGGTTCAGGTTTGACACACTCTTGATGTGCACTCTGACTCGGCTGCCTTTCTCTGCAGTGGCATTTTGGCTTGACAAGGTCATGTAGCAACTGGCTGCTCCCGGGCTGGTTCTTATTTTTTCTGGATCTTTGTTGTTTGGTGTTCTCTCCCAACAATAATATAATGGTGGTAGTGCTGTTGTCAAGGCTAATGAGCATATAGGTTCTAGGAGACTAAGAAAAAGAAGTTGGCCAGTAAGGATCAGTGCAGGCTTTGGGGGGGACAGACAGTGGTACTGCTGTCTTGCAAGCAGGCGCAAGGTGACGTGTAATGAACTGGGGCCCTCTCACCCCTCACCCCCGCACCCAATACTCGGGGCAGGATAGGCTCTGGTGTTAACCCTGGGAGTCCTCCCACCTCAGGCTGAGAAGGGACCCTACTCTCACGGACAGGACCAGATCTCTGATGGTTTCTTTGGCTTGTGTTTGCCTCAGGTCCCAATTGCCTTTACCCTTGTGTGCCCAAATATTCCTCTCCCTAGTTCTTGCTGTCACTCTCCCTTGTCTCCTCCGTCTCTCCTCCATCCTACTCCACCCATTGTCTCCTCTCTCTCTACTTCACACTCCCTCTTCTGTCCCTCTGATGTTCCTCCTTATAACGTTTCCTTACATCATCTGATCTTACTCCCTATTATTCTCTCTGTCTCCCCTCATTAGTACTTCTCCTCTCACCTCTCCACACCATTGCTTTTCCCCTCTCCATTGTATTATTGATTTCTTCTACATGCTACAATTACTCACCTCCCACTAATAGTCCTATACTTCCCACTCTACACATATGGCTCACCTCACCAACACCCTCTCCCTTAGTCACCCTTCTTCACTTCCCCAGCGACTCTCCTTTCACTCTCTACTCTCCCACTGTTAATGTCACTCAATCGCCTTTCAAGCACACTCAAATGCCAGTACTACTCTCAACTATCAAACAATACCTCACCTTGCACACTCCTTCAATACATCTCCATGCTCCCTCCCTTTGTGCTACCTTCGCCTAGTCTCTTGGTCCTCTTGCTACTTCCTTTACCTTACTGGATAGCCCAAACCTTTTGGTTGTCTGTCTTTCCCTTAATACTTTGTTTCCCACTCCATTGGCAAGCTTCCTTTGAAGGGTCCCTGGGCCAACCACTGACTGCTCCTATCCCCGGCAAGGTATCACATACTTCAAAACATTCAAAAGGGGGCTTACGCCCCACCCAATTTGTGTACATGACTTTGCCAGTTTCCCACAATGGTGGCCCACCAAAGTCAATGTTTTTGTGAGGATTTCCAGGCAGCAGAATTCTGGTTTGCAAATGATGAGGCGCTGATGCAACTGCATAGGAGAACACAATTTCCTGTTGTGGTTAAGTCCAGCTGAGTGTACCACACCCTCTCTCACACAAGCCTGGTTCAGGTTGAAGGTGCGCTCCCTGTACGGTCCTACTTGCCTGTCTTTTTTCCCATCAGTACTCCGAATGGACAGTCAGAATACCTTTCAAGAGTCCAGGCATGACTGTCATGTGCGATAGATGCTTTTTCCATAGGATGTGAGTAGCCGCATTAGCTTGTGGGTAGAAAAACACACCCCCATGTGCAAAGATGATTTGTGATAGTGTTCATGAGTGGAACTGCTTTAGACTGATCAAGTCAGCTGGGACTTGGGCTTGAGGATCCTAAATTTACATCAGATGTCACAAATGGCCTGAAGAACACACCTACTCTTGAGGACAGTTCAATGGTTGTTATTTGCTTACTAGTTGAGGCACTCCCTACGCACCATCTCTCTCTCTATCTAATCTAAAGATGGGTAACCCCTCCTTAACTCATGTGTCCCTCAACCCCAGGATGGCCAAGATAGATTGCTAACCCATACTATATAAATCCCGTCTGGCTAAAGGTGATGGCTTAAAGGCAAAAACCATATCTGCTTAAGTCTGTCTCAGGGATTAAACTATGTGGCCCCAGCTGTACAGTCAACATAATGACATAGGTTGCATTTTTGGCGCCTGTCAGACACTCAGGAACCACTTGCTCCTACTGTTTCATGGTTGAGTATTCCTCACACTAGGCCTTGCTGTCACTATCTCTTGTATCCTCCTACTTTCCAACCTCCTACCCCACCCAGTACCTCCTTTCTCTCTCTCCCTAAAAATGTCTCTTCTGTCCCTCTGATGTTCCTCTCTAAACTGTCTGACTCCGACCTTTGACCTTTATCCCTACTATTCTCTCTCTCCCTCCTCTACTGTATCTACTCCCACCTCTCCATAACACTGTAAATCCCCTCCCACTCCCAAACTGTGTTCACCTCCACACAATTACTCTCCTCTCTCACTACTACTCTACTTTCCAATCGACACCTGCTACTCACTACACCCACACCCTCTCCTTCTGCCACTCTTCTTTGCCTTTCCCAGTCACTCTCCTTTCTCTCACTCTTTCCCCAGTACTAATGTCACGCATACTCTAACACCAGTACCACTCTCTACCATCAACCGATATCTTATCTGCATACTCCTTCAATAAATCTCCTCCACGGTCCTCTTCTCCATTGTTCCTTTAACTGGTATCTTGATCCTGCTGGTCCTTCCTTGACCTCACTCTGATAACCAACGTCTTCCAGATTCCTGTCCTCTCTTTTATCCTTCACCTTCCCCCTACATTGGCAATCTTCCTTTGCTGGTTGCCCAGCTAAGCACTGACTGCTCTTTTCCCCAGCAATATTCCACAAACACCAAAACATTAAAAACATGCTTAAGTTCCCCACTTTTTCATTTAAGGGTCCACTCGTCTGCCCAAATGGTGGTCCGCCAAAGTCAATTTACTGATGTGTGTAAGGATTTCCCGGTGGCAGAACGTTGGCTCACCGTAGATGCAGCATGAAGGCCCATGCATAGGTGTATTGTAAAGGTCAAGATCCAACTCTGCCAAGAGGGGTAAATGTACCAATGTGCAAGTAACATGACAACGTCAATGATAATATGGTGGGTGGCATCAGGGTGAGGATGTCATTGAACATGGCCGGGCTTGTATGATATGATATTTTATTTCTATCACGCTCGTACACAAGTGTTCCAGAGCATAAAATGACATAGAAGCAGGCGCACAGTGGGGTAGTTGTATAAAGCTGGCACAGGGTGGCATTATGTTATTAGCAGGCTTACAGTATGGGGGTCTTCTATGAGCAATATGTGAACAGTAGAAAGCCATTTTGGTAGTAGGCCCACTTTAAGGAAGCATTTCTCGCAGACAGCTCATAAGAAAAGAGCTGCATGCCCTTGTGTGAAAGGCAGAATTAATTTTCTGAACATTCTGTAGAAACAGTGTGCTGAAATGTGGCACGGCTGAAGGTTTCCAAGAGAACGCAGGAACGGCAAAGTTATTCTAAAAGATATTTTTGAGGCTGACAAGCTAGGCACCTGGGTGCATGAGAATTGGCAGAGAAATAGAAATCAAATGCAGTTAATTAAACTCGAGCCATAATGTGGTCAGAATACACTTGGCAGCAAGGTGTGAGAAGGGAGATGGGGAGCCAGAGCATTGGGTTTGGGGCTATGGGGTGCGGGATGGGGATCCAATCAACAGAGAAAGGTTTTGGTGGCCCTTCGGTGGAACATTGTACAGCGTCCTTGTTGATGTCCGTGGGGCACATCGTTGGTCAGGCTCGGTGTGAATGTCTCTTCCCCTTGCCATCTAGTGATAGGCAGTGGTATTGATGTCATGCAACCAGGCACAAAAGGAAGGGTAATGAAGTGGACCTTTGACAAGTCCCACACCCTGCTTCTGGTAATGACAGGTACTCTGATTTAACCCTGTGAGGCCTCCCTCCCCATGCTTGCTCTGTCACATACATCTTCATTCCTTTTAGTTCGCTTTTTATAAAGGTTTTCATTTTGTCACCACTGGAGGCAGGTATTTTTATTTTACTGTTTATTTTATTATTTAAAGCACAGACCTAGCTCAAGAACAGCAAAGCGCTGTACAAGATTTGGTTAGCCAGCATTTGGGCTGGCATCTTTTAACAGTAGCGCTGTACAGTGAGTTGAATTCTGTGTGTTAATTGGGATTAGGACTGGGTCAGTTGCTCTTGAAAAAGGGCTGTTTTGGCGCATTTGTGAAATTGGAGAATTGTGGGGGCATTCCTAATCGATACTGGGATCAAGTTCCTGAGATTGGAGATCCAGACAGGGGCAGACATTTTAATATGCAAGTAGTGTGTGTCGCCAGATATCCGGAGCTTACCTGCCAGGTACACTGGTGTGCTACTCGAGACTTTGTTGTAGATGGTAAATGTAGCCTTAAACAGCATTTTAGCCTGGAGTGGAAGCCAATGCAGTTCATGTAGGACGGTGATGTTTTGGTGAAATTTCCATTCAACCATAATAAATTGTGCTTCAGCATGATGGACTGTTTTTAGGGGAGCTAAGTGAGCAGCTGGGAGCCCTGTCATGAGGGCATTTTCACCACTGATGTGCTAGACCACAATGGCCTGCACTACAGTCCAGAAGTCCAGCGGTGGGATGAATGGTTTGATTTTGTGAAGGGAGGATATTTGAAGCCAGTCTGTCCATGTATGGCATGCACACATTACAACATCTATTGTACTCCATAAAGCAAGGGATGCCAGAAATGATCTAACTTACATTAACGTTCAGTAGCTAGAGACCTGTAGGTGTATGAGTTATGATTGCCATCATACCTTCTTTAAACACTTTGTGGCCCACATCCACAAGTCAGTATCCAGGCTGAGGAGTTCTTGAATGTGAATATTAAGTGCATCTCTTAAACTAGACAAAGGTAGAATTGCACCATTTTTATTGATGTGTGGAGATGTTTTTTTCTGGTTTCCATGAAAACAAAGTGAATATCATTGTGATGTAATATTGTTGTAAGCCAACAACTGCAAACATTGGTCTATTTACCAAACCATGCTCTAAGCTCAGGCTGCACTGTATATAGACTCGACAAAGAGACAGCACACTTAGTGTTCTGGCTGTTTTAGACACTGATATTTCTAGTTGGTTTAGATGAATAATGCCTTTTCACACATCTGTAGTGTCGTGCCAAATACTTATAATTTGTTCCCAATTTTCGTGTGGATTAGCAGCTATTTTGTGATTTTGAAGCATGTTTCATTAATTTGCAGACACGCCTCCTTTCCATAATAGATTTAGCATGCTCAGAAAGTATGCCAATCCTGTAAGAGTATTTAGCATTTTTTTTCAGGCAGCACCACTGCATGGGTTTGGTGCATTGCTATAATGCGGTACAGCAAGGCATGTGTTGCCAGTGTGACATGGACATGTAAATGAAAACAGGCTATTCAGTCAAAAACGATTTCTACATTTAAAATGCAAATATTTTTTTCACAGTTAAAAGCATATATTTTTTTTCTCACCTGAAATTCCTCTGTTGCAGGAGACACATTTGAGGATTAATGAACTAACCTCATTAACAATACTAACGATTCTAACTCATTAATAATATAATGTGTTCTCCAGTGCAAAATGAGATGGAAAATGACAGGCTCTGAAAGTCATTTTAAACGCGCATCCAGATTTTTTTTTCTTTGCTTCTATCTGCGCTCTGTCCACAGTATTTGCAGGAAGCAAAGACTCGAATAAGCAGGAAATCAGTTTGGTTACAGTTGCAACTGTATAAGCCAAGCCATTGTTCAAAAAAAGGAGGGTAGGACATGATAGAATTTCATTGGTTGAACTTGTTTGGCAGGCTGTAACAGAGCTTTGCTAATGAATCACGGGGAAGAAGGGAGGAGAAGACATTTTACACAGCTGGGAGAAAGACCTGGTTGATGGCTGGGGATTTTCCTGATTGAAAAAGCAGATCCTACTGCACTGCTGCAGAGACTGGGAATTCCAGTCAATAAGCCCCGGTTTGAGTGACGGCAGATGCTCGTCCTTGCTGGGGTGATTTAAGAAGAATTCATTGAACCACTTCGAGAAGGCGACCAGCCGACGAATTTCACATGCTGAACAGGCCTGGTAATTATATTACAGAGTGTGGGGGCAGTGTGTATGTGTGCGAAACTATTCAGTCAGCGTGGAAGAGGGAACTCCAGTGTTTTATCAACATGTTTAATGTTGCGAATTGAAGATGTTTTCGCCGCTCTCCTCTCATTTTGTTACAGATAATGTTGTTACTGTGCAATTTCCATTTATTTCTGTAAAAAGAGTAAGATCGTGTTGAAATGCAATTTTTATAATACACAAAAAATATCTGAAAGCAGACGGATAGTGTGTTTTATTTTTCTCTTTTATTTGTGCATCTACCATTACAGTACTGATAATATGGGGAGAGGTTTAGACAGTGCAATTGTCATTTTTAAGCTAGCTAAAAATAAGACTTAGCGGTAGCTGTGTGCATGATTCCATTCAGTATATAAGTGTATGTTTTCTGAACGGAACATAATAATAATATAATGAAATAGACTGCTGCTGGAGGTACATGAGTCAGCAGAAAGAGAGGCCCTGGACATAGTTCACCGATGTAGATAAATTGGTGATAAATACCGCATGTTAGCTCACTGCCGTAGATAAGTCAGTGAGGACAGCCCATGGTGGCACTCCAATTGAAAATGTGGTGTTCCTGAAATGTAAGCCTGAGGCCTCTCTAGTGATCACACGAACAAACTAAGCAAAAATAAGGGGTTCTGGATATTGGGGCCACATATAAAACAAAGGAATTATGCTCACCAGAAATACCACCAATAACGCATACCAACATAATGTATACCACTAAATGTATCTGTGTGCTGAAATAATGTATGTATACTATAGTACTATATTCCAAATCTAATCTGAATGCAAAGAGTGATTATTACTGAATTATTTTCATTTTGGCGGTAAGAAAATACAGCTAGTCCCCAAATCAGAATTGCACTGTTTTTATTGATGTGTGGAGATGTTTTTTTCTGGTTTCCATGACGACAAAGTGAATATCATTGTGATGTAATATTGTTGTAAGCCAACAACTGCAAACATTGGTCTATTTACCAAACCATGCTCTAAGCTCAGGCTGCACTGTATATAGACTCGACAAAGAGACAGCACACTTAGTGTTCTGGCTGTTTTAGACACTGATATTTCTAGTTGGTTTAGATGAATAATGCCTTTTCACACATCTGTAGTGTTGTGCCATATACTTATAATTTGTTCACAATTTTTGTGTGGATTAGCGGCTAATTTGTGATTTTGAAGCATGTTTCATTAATTTGCAGACACGCCTCCTTTCATAATAGATTTAGCATGTTCCGAAAGTATGCCAATCCTCATGCTTTTAAGCCAAGGACCGACATTTCCTTTGGTGCCTAAATAGCTTTTTGTGGACTGGAATGTGAGAGCCTGTTGGCCCTTGACTGGTGTCAGCTAAAGAAGAAAACCAAACAAAAAAAACGTTTTTCTTCAAAAGAGTTTTTAATGTACAATATTCAGTTCTTCCGAGATTCTAAGTTGAATAAAAGCGTGCATTGGAAGTGTAAAGCCAACATACATAGGTATATGTGTTTGTTGGGGTTCAGAAGTATGGGGGTGGGAGTAGGGGTTTGGGTAGGCAAGGGTGGTATGTTGTAACATCCCACAAAAAAAAAACAGGTTGAATTCTGGTCGATCAAATGCATATGACCAAAATGAAAAAATAATAAATTATTTCAATACATATCAAACTGCTCATCTCATCTAGGAAGAGACAGTTCATTTATTACATTTAAAAACGTCATGTGATGTTTATGCAGACATTGTGTTATACTCCATTTCATGTTGATGTTCAATTGATAGCAAAATGCAGTTATGCAAGGTAATGGTGCCCCTTTTTGTAGCAGACAGTCATGAGGCGTCTGAAACACACAACAGACACTAGCAACTGTTTGATTTCTATAACAATGTATGAATTATTAGGATCAGAAAGGTTTTGGTAGACTCAGCATCACCAATGATATACGAGTGGTGGTTGATATATAGAGGACAATATTTTTGTGATGATGTGATCCTGATTCCTCATTTTAAATTAAATAAAGAAGAATGTTAAGTTGTTCTGCGTTTTAATCGATGATCAAGAACGGCCACATCTTCTTCTGCCAGTTTGGCAGGTATCATGTTGGTTTCAAGTCAACCCATTGCTAGGCCAGCTTCAAACTGAAATACTGGTTTGGTTCTCAGAGTGTCCCGTGGCTTTCTGTTAGAGGTGGATGATTCTCTTAAGTCATTTCTTCAAAATTCTCTGGAGGTACCTGTTCTACTTGGGGAGTTTAATGTTCTACCATGTGTTTGTGAATTGCAAAGCTTTCAAAATGAATGCTGTTTTCAATTGCTTTAAAAGCTGGTTGGAAAGTATCATATTCTGCTCTCCATTCTTCTTCAGTTGCCCTGGGTATGAACAAATGCAAAAGAGACATGTAACAGAACTCGGTTTTGTCTGCAGATAGGCAATATAGTTTGGCATAGTCAATCAATCTGGATAAACTTCACAATTCAAAATTTCATATCTGCCAACTACTATATCAAGAGGCAATTTAAAAAAAAAATGAGTACCACTGATCCTTCTTGTATAAGCAAATGTTCTTTCATTTATTTATTTGAATTTGCATAATATCTTCTCAAGAGGACTGTACTCAATTAAAGAATTATTTACAAAAACGAGTACAGAAAAATACAATTAGCAAAAAACACAACCATTAGTAATCAAAATTTGGTAGTAGAAAGTAAGTGAAACTAAAGTAAGGAGCAAAAAAAGCAAGACTAAAAATTGAAACAAATGAGGGAGTTTGCTCATTTCTGAGATTTGGAGCAAGAAAAGAAGAACGGAAATGTGATTGATCACATGGAAGATGAGCAACAGATGTGAGATGATGAAGATCGGAACAGAGAGAATGGCATGGATAATAGAGAGAAACACAAGGAAATACATCAGCAACTGCAAAAGAGATGTAGTAGAACACCTTTTTGTCTGAAAAATAGTTTGACATAGTCAATCAATCTAGATAGACTGTCATCACAATTCAAAATGTCATATCAACCAACTCCTATGTCAACAGACAATTAAAACAAAATATGAGTACCACTGAGCTTTCTTGTACAAGCAAATGATTTTAAAATCCGGACTTGTGTTACTTTTATGTATTTGAATTTGCATAATACTTTCTCCAGAGCACTGTACACAATTAATGAATCTTTTGCAAAAACGAGAACATAAAAATACAATCAGCAAAAGACACATTAGTAATCAACATTTCAATGTAGAAAGTAAGTGAATCTAAAATAAGGATCAAAATAAGCAAGACTAACAATTGAACGAAATGAGGGAGGTTGTTCATTCCTAAGAATGGGAGCAAGAAAAGAAGAACATAGATGAGGTTGATCAGACGGAAGATGAGAAACAGCTGTGAGATGATGAAGATAGGAGTGAAGAGAATGAGATGGATAATAGACATAAACAGGAGAAAATACATTGGTGAGAATCAGCACATGGACACCTTTAAATAGTATTTGGAATAAAAAAAAAAAACAAATATGAGAATAGAGAGAAGAGAGTGGATGCCAATTAAGACAAGCCAGTGCAGGAGAACAAGACTATGAGAGTGTTTTAATTGACAAACATGTAGAATAATAGCAGAATTAAAATATATATATATATATATATATATACATATATATATATACATATTTTTAGGGTTGAAAGAGAATACTTCTTAGACCAAGCATAAGGGAATATAAATAATCAAGATGAGGCAACACCAACACCAGAAAAATAATCTTCATATAAAAAAAGTAGGAAAAGAGCAGACTTTCATATTATTGCGTTAAAACAAGGAAGTATGAGCTACAGTAGAAATGTGAGAGGAAAAAACAGAGAACAATAAAAAATAACAGACAGAATACTTGCAGAAGAAGAAAAGTAAAGCAAAGTAGTTAGTAGGAAGAGGATGTGCAACTGTGGGGTTCAAGTGAGAGGAGAAGGGGCAGAAAAGACCCGGACACCTGATTTAGATGAGCTGAGATGAAGCTGTAGCTGTCTTTCTGGTGATAGTATCCACAGGCTCACAGCAGAAAGACAGCTACATTTTGTGTCATTCAGGTGACCAGAAAATGATGGAAATGAACCAATACTTTCAGAAACATCCACAAGGAAATGATGGATCAAATGATAAGAGAACATGAAAGATGAAGGAGCGTTAAAATATTGTCAAAATAGTAGGGCAAACAAGACTGAGCTCCTTGGAATACCATAGCAGAATGGGAAAGCAGAGGAAGAGCTGCATACCCAAATGACAGAAAAGGGTAGATCAGAAAGTCAGGAGTACAGCCATAACAAAGTAGAAGCCAAGAACCTAAGAAAGGAAAGAGATTAACAAAGTATTGAATTATTTACCACGTCAAAATCATTTAAGATAGTATGTGTCAATGTGGCTGGTCTTGAGTATGTATTGACCCTGTGGATCTTGAGCAGCGAGACATTAGATTGCTTTGTATGATGCAAACAGACTCCTTTTTGAGAAGATCCTGGAGCAAAACTAAGCCTTTTGATCCTGTGACCTTTCCTCACCGCTTGTTTCACCTATTACTAAAAGGAAATGTAAACCTTCTGCCATTCCCCCCTTTCGTTCTGACCTACAGTTCTCTCTCTTTTCCTTCACACACAATGGCTTTTCCACCAACACTGAATTCTCCAGCTTCCAATCCCTATTATATGACTCATTCTCCTTGCACTTTCTACTTCTTACTTTCACCTCTAAGTCTCAGCATCTTCAACTATGGGTCACTGTTACGCTCACCTGATATCCATGGGGGCACCACACGATGCTGGATGGGACGTCTGTGCGCTATCTCAGGCTTTCTCTGCTTTGGTTTTTGCCTGGTGGGGGGGGTAGCACCTGTGACAGGAGAATGGAATAATTAGGTTTGGGTTCTTGGTGGGTGAAACTCCCACCTCCCTTTGGTCCCAAATCCCCTTTCCCCTGGGGTTATTTCTCACCTTGGATTGATAGGCATAGAGCTCTCCGTCCTGCTTCTCTGTGCAGGGGCGCATTGTGAGTATGGGCGTTCCATTGGACCTAGTTGCTTCACTTGTCCGTGGGCCCTTGTATAGGGTCCAGACCAGCTGTGACTCTGACTCTTCTTGCTGTCTTCAGGTGAGTTATAATGTCTTTTCTAGTCTCTAATCTGTCCCTTTCTCCTCTCCCTATTTTGTTCTTCTTTTCGATGTTGCCTTTTTCCAACTATGCAATTTTCTCTAATAATGTCTTTTGTTTCCACAGGTATGGCTGCGGTTAGAGTTCTTGACGAGAAGCCGGATGAAGATGAGCATGCAGCGCTGGGCAGTGAAGACTGCAGGTAAGTGTTGATGCGCGGAACACAGCGCTATTATTGGATTTATTGTGAGTGTTGCTAACCTGCTGTTTTTGTTCTCTCTCCTTTTTCTCCCACCGGTGCAGGTTGCGGTGATGTTCCGGAATGGCGAGTGAGTGAAGCGCGAATTGGTTTCGGGATCTGCTGCTTACCCAGGTAAGTGTTGTTAGTAATGCTGTTCTTGTTTCTTCCACCGTTGCAGGTTGCGGGATGTTCCGGAGTGATGGGCGAGCAAAGCGCAGAATGTTTTCAGGGCCTGCTGCTTACCCAGGTAAGTGTTGTTAGTAATGCTTTTCTTGTTTCTTCCAGGTCGGTGATGGTGTCAAGATCGAGGGCTTCAAGATCGGGCCGTAGATAAGCAGGTAAGCAGGAGCTGGACACGGTGAGCGTTACGCTGCAGGAGTGCAGAATAACGTGAAGCGTGTTTTCCAGCTTGGGCGTGGCTTATTAAGCCAGCTACACCTTAAGGCCCCAACCACACCAAAAACACAGGTCTGCATAGTTCAGTTCAAGAAACAGAACTGTGCTACAGGCCTCCATTTTGGGTTTAAACCCATAAGTGATGCTTGTCCTATTCCTGAAAATGAGCCTGGCACTAGAGGCACCAAGACTGACTCCAAGTGTTCTTTTTACGGTGTTTAAAGGCCCTTGTGGCCACATTTGAGAGCTGTAGACCCACTGTTGTCGGGGGCTGTTATGTTTGAGGGGGTCAGGGGCATGAATCATGACAGTCATCCCATTCATACGCTCTCTCCACACAGCCATGCTTTGGCTACTGCGCTAATGCATTCCCACTCGCAGGAGAACCTGGAACTCTATCTCTCTGCCCTGAAATCTCTAAAGTCCACTCTTGATGGTGCAAAAAGGGATTTCTATTTACCCCTCATCGACTCTCTCTCCAAACATCCTTGCCGGCTACAGAGCACCTTAACCTAACTCCGCACTCCTCCTAAGTCTACGAGTAGCAACTCCACTCTAAAAGCTAATGACCTAGCTGGATACTTTGCTGCAAACATTTCCAAAATGAGAGACTCTTTCCTGACCTTCTTCATACTCCCTCCTCCCTTGTACTCTCTGCCTACTCTACCATCATCATCTGCCTTTATCTCACACTTTAGTCATATTAATACTGAGACAGCCCTATCTCTAATGAAGAAGGTAACCACTTCTTGAGCCCCATCAGAGCCCCTTGCTTCTCAGCTGGTCAAGTCTATTGCCCCATTAGTGGCCTTTCACCTTGCTGAAATCTTCAACCTGTCCTTCGACTCGGCTTGCTTTCTCTCTGTTTTCAAAACAGCCATAGTCATCCCTCTCCTAAAAAAACAAGGGGCTGACCAGAACCTACTGGCTAACTTTCACTTTGTGTCTCCTTCCACACTACTCTAAAGTGTTGAAAAGGGTTGTGTTCAACCATCTTACCAATTTCCGAAAACATCCACAACCTTTGAGACCCCTACAAGCAAGATTTCTGCTCCTTTCACTCCACGGAACCTGCTCTCATGAATGTGTCTAACTTTGTTACCTCTGCTAAGCACTCCAACATATTCTCTTTCCTAATTCTCCTTGACCTATCTGCTGCCTTTGCACTGTTGATCTCCTTAATGCTCTCTTTTTTTAGGATTCATGATTGAGACCTTGCCAGGATTAAATCCTACATTGCACCTTGCCAAGTCTCTGTCTCCTGGAGCAATAACACCTCTCAACTCACTTCCCTAACTGTTGGTGTTCCACAAGGCACTGTCTTCGGTCCGCTCCTCTTTACACTATACAAATCTACTTTTGGGGCACTAATCCCCTCCTTTAGGTTCTTGTACAAACATTTTGCAGATGACATCCAAATCGTCCCCTTTCTTGAACTCTCCTCGCATCTCTCTATTACAATGTCCAACTGTCTCTCTGCCAATAAATATTGGATGGCTTTCCACTTGCCAATGTTAAACTCTACCAAAAACAGAACCGTTGTTCTTCCCTGCCAAAAGCTCTCTCTCATCTCTTCCTCTGCCTATCCTGTTCCCATCTGACACCCTACCTTACTCTTCTTCAGCTAGAAACCTCAGCATTATTTATGACCCTTCTCACAACTTCTCTTTTTTCATCTCCAGAACTGCAACAGCAGCTTGCCTAAACCTCCTAAATATTAGGAAAATCAGGCACCTCATTCCTTTCAACACTGCCAAGCTAGCCTTAACCACACAGTGCAAAGTCACCCAGCAGACCGTCTCAGTAGCATGTGTCTCCCTGCCCTCCTGCTTTCCCAGCATGTCATCACATTCCTGTGCTAATTGCACCTTCTTCCCCCGTACACAACGTGACCAACTCTTTTCCAGCTAGGTTTAGCACCATCTACGCGCGCTCATTCAAACACGTATCCCTATCCGTCTTGAAAGAGCGCCTCCTCATCCTGCCTACTCCTTTAGTAAATGGAGCCATTTAGCATAAACAACGTGAATCGTTGAACTGAGGTATATGCACATTACTTGCTAATGTTCACAACAGAGTAGTATAACAGAACAGCTATGCTTCGTTGTGGTGAATAAGATGTCAACTGCGCGCTTTGGTGATTGGTAGTTTCAGCTCAACCTCCCATCCCACCTTTCCTTTCTTCAATGATCAACTTTTTGATCTGATTTATATTCGCTGCCATAGACAATTAAATATAGATATTGCGAAATGGTAAACCGCACATGGGTTTACATTCTGTGTTTATACACAGCTACTATCACATTATGACGTTATTGTCTTAAAACACGGGTGCACAACATACGGCCCGCGGGCCAAGCAGCAATGCCTGCCCTCCATTAGAAAAGTCTTTTGTTTGACTTGCCGGGCCGGGAAAAATACTGACCCTCTATTGGTGCAGTGCATTCACTATGTGGTTCTTGCGAGTCACATAGTGCGTGTGCTCCACTGATAGAGGGACAGCACTGGGCTCGTGTGGAGAGGCTTGTTGACAGAAAGTCATTTCAGCTTCGCCACGCCAGCTGCAGCACGAGTTTTCATAGAGGTACTCTGCCTGCCTCCACGCCTACCAGGTAAGTGTATTCTTGGGGGCACCAGGCACTGCTGTGTTAGCACCCTTATCCTTACCAATAAAGCACTGACTCCTAGTCCTGAGGTGTTTTGTAGCCGTGTTCGTGCCGTGTTCGTAGCAAGCGCTGGATGCATAATAAAGTGTATGTCTATTACCTTTTTTATGTTCAACTCTTTCCACTTCGTTACCGGCCCCTTCCCTGCAGTAGCTCTAGTAAACAGCCGTGACAGTGTCTGCATGTACCTTACAGATCCTCTGCAAGCAAAGAAAGGGAGGTGAGCCTGTGATGGTCTCTGCTGGATAGTTATCAAGGCGTGAAATTAATTCCCAGTGTCAGCAGCTGGCTTGCCCCTCCACCTCGAATTCCCCCTCTCTCTCTGCTACTGTGCTTATTAATTGAACCCACGCGACGATCAGCTGCTGCAGGAAAAGCCTGCAGATTACCCCTAACATTATCGCGATCTCCAGGATGAAAGACGGAGTTGCCTGTATCAGCATTTATACCTGCAAACCTGCGAACCACCAGCTGATGCCTGAATCAAACCACAGCCATTTTACCAGGGTGATGTGTTCAATGTGAGCACTGCATTGTGGGTAAAAGAGAAACACGTTCTGCCAAAATACGTTTGCATGTATTTTAATGATGAACATGTGTACTGTGTGGTCGGGCGGGGGACATTGTATGAACTGGCATTCAAACAATTTCTGAGACTTAACAGCCCGTGCCCAGAGACCGCCTTCAATTTCAGTGTATTGCCATGCTGTGCCCAGGTACTACGTGGAGTATTGCCATGCTTTGGCAAAGTGCTCGCATCACTGGAGGTTACTGCCAGGACATTAAACCATGTCCAATTCATTTTCTCATATATAAGTGGTTGGTGGCACTTTTTCTGACAATGTGTGCCCAGATGCACACCCCATTTGCCAGCTATTGCTACTCTATGCCCAGGTACACCATATGCCAGGTATTGCTCTCTTATGGACTGATACTTAAAACAGTTAAATGGGTTTAGCAATATCTAGCCAAGTCCCTGCATCATTTACAAGCTATTGCTTGCTATCTTGTTACCAAATATTCAGCCCATTTTCCAGTGCATGGCAAGACACACTCGCTGTTTGCTGCTTATTGGCATCACATGCACAACACTCACATTATGTGGCATGTTTAGCCACTGTGTGCCTTCTAATGCACCCAATAATGAGCTATTGCCATATTTGGTATGCTATGGGCAAAATCTTCTGTGAGAATATTTGTACTCCCTATTTTCATGCTCAGAGTATTTGCCTCTTAGGGAGTAAAAGTGGCTGGTACACAGCTCACCATTGGGTTATTTTCAAGCCCCTTGTTACAGAGGTGAACTCTTCAATAGGCATGTTAAAGGATACTTTTGTTTTACCTCCTCAGATCGGATAATAATAATAGTTTCTTGCTGTGAAAGCAGGGGGACAGAATCCTTCCTATGTGTCTGTTTCCTATTTTTTGTTGGAAGTATTTTCACTCCTTCCTTTTCTTATTTGGGAGTGTTTGACCATTGTTAGGGAGTAAAAGTGGCCGATGCACTCCTTATCTGTGGGGCTATTAGGTAGGCTGAATCCTGCCAGGTCCCAGATTGTGGAAAGTTGCAAAAGGCACTCCAAGAGGAGTCTCTGCTGAGTCCCATTTACACTGTTGTTTTGTAGTTTTCAGCAAAGAACAGACCCCCCTCCCCATCCCTTCTCTCACAACTGGGTTTCCTGCCAATCTCCTCTGTCCCTCTCACCTTTTAATTTCCTGCAGAAATATCATAGGAGGTGACATGGGAATAGGAACCAGAATATCAATCCTAGCTTCCCCTCAACCTCCATTAAAAAAAAGGGGTTAGTGTGGCCTAGCCAGTCTCCAGGGCCTGAAATGGAACCTCTCCCCAAAACGGGGATGGGAATGCTGTTTTTTCAGTCACTTCACTGAGACGTGCCCTTTACCAGCCTGTCTCAGTGAAATGCGCTCCCAGCAACCACGTGGTTGCTGGAAGCCCATCATACAATGAGGTTGTGACCATGCTGCACAGCCTGATGAACCCCACCCCCGTTGTCTTGGGCTATCCTGGCCAATATTCTCCCTAATCTATTTCTGTATACTGGGCAACCTTTGCTCTCCTCAGGCATGTGACCCTTCCTGTCTGGCTAACTACCGCCCTATCTCCATTACCCCCTTCCTGGGCAAACTCTTGGAGAAGCTAGCCATATCCCAGCTTATCCACCACACTGAATTGGTTGGTTGTCTCGATGACCACCAGTCTGGCTTCAGAGCGGCCAGAGGCACAGAAACCTCACTCCTGAACACTCATAAAGACTTGCTCACAAATCTCGATTCCAACTCCCCCTCCGTTCTCATCCTTCTTGACCTTTCCTCTGCCTTTGATGCTGTCAATCATGCCACCCCTATAAATCGGCTCTGTGATACCTTTGGCATCACTGACCTTTGCTCTGGGCTGGTTGACCTCCTTCCTCTCGGACCGACCTTCCCAGGTTCAACTGGGCCCTTTCCTCTCCTATATCTCACTTGTCACCTGTGGTGCCCATCAGGGCTCTATTCTCTCGCCTTGGCTTTTCAACATCTACATTGCCCCCTAGCCAATTTGATCTCTGCCTTCTCTCCTAACTTCCAGTGTTTTTCTCCTGAAGGATTTGCCTACTTTGTCTTTTGCCAATTGTCCTTATGAAAGAAGGAAATGATGAAAATGGAAAATGTTTAGTACAAATTTGAAGTTTGAAACACAAATAAAGACTGGTACACCTAAAAAACGTATATGAGGTGTTAAATAAAATTGGGGTTTGAAAAAGCCTACCGCCCCACCCACACTTACATTTCGGCCCACTATAGGCAGTATGTAACGTTCATTTGGCCCTTTGGCAAAATCAGTTGTGCACCCCTGTCTTAAAAGAATTCAGGGCACTAGTAATAGAGAAATGTGTATACGTTACCATAATAGGTGCGAAAGGCAAGGACCAGTAAGTCTTATTTGTTGCACTTGGTAACACTGCTAGCACGCCCTGAAAGATGTCTGACTACTTAATTATACCGCATGACTACTGCTCATTAAGATTTCAAAAAGTGGCCTTCCCCCAGGAGCAGCACCTTGGCAGTGGGCCAGATTTCAGAATGAGCTCCTAAGACATTTTCGAGGTGGATTCTACTTACCTCTTCAGGATCAGCACGGTACTGCACACGCTTCTGGGTGACAGCAGTTCAAGTAGGCAGCGATTTTAGATGTTGCTGACAATTAAAATGTAATATGAATATGAATCTTTATAAATCGATCCGGCATTTTCTTCTTCCAACGTGGTGTTCCTTTTTTACAATTGAATTTGTATCGCACTGCTCTATATCCCTTGCTTGTTCCTGCTATCAAAATAAACACGTGTACCCTGATTACATTATAGGTGCACTAAAAGCCACCATATTTTATGCCAATCTTGCACTAGATTTAAAGAAATTAGTATGCCCTATTGGTTGCTTGATCAGTGAACAGTGTTACTTACGTAAGCACTATATATCTGCCATAATTACACTTATACGTACGTGATGGACAGCAGTTGTTAAAAACATACAGCATGTTAGGTCAGTGATTTGACAGAGGTTCATCAACGCTCATAGAATGTTAATGGGCTTTAATGAACGCTGACTCTACAAGTCTCATTTCCTGGTCCTGCTCTCTACTTTCGAGATAACCCCAGTCATCAACGCATTGTAAATTATCGAAGTTATTTTATATTTCCTTACCTTCTCATCTTAAGGGGGTGTATACCACTGCCCTGTTTGCACACTATCCTCCGGTTTATGTGTGCTTTGTCCTGTCTCCGCAACAGGAACTCTAGGGGCATTCTTGGCAGAGTCCTTCTTCTCATTGGAGAACAAACATTGGTACTCTGCTGCCAGGTCAAAGGGGGTGGCTTTCTATTGATGAGACTCTATTTCTCTGCTGTGTGCAAAGAGTTGCCTTCAATCTTTCCATCATGAGGTGGAGGGGTACCAGCCCGGGTGTAATTATGGGTCCCTGCATCAGCGTGGAGTTGCAGGCTGTTGTTCTTAATCACCAAGGTGACCAGGCACGGGTTTTTGTGCCTCTGTGGTGAAAGTGTGCATTGCATTGTGAGGTAGAAAAACATGTGGGTGGCTGTTCAACGTCCAAGCTCCTGCTTCTCTCATGCACGCACACATTTTGTGAGCAATTCAAGTCAAGCCAATAATTGTACTATTTCATCCTTCACCAGTGTAACCAATTAAACTTGCAGTATGGGCTCTCAAGGGACCACGCAGAGGTTTTGCAAACTCATCTGCAAACATATTCAAAGGGCATTGTGGATGATCCAGATACATGTGTTCTTCTTTGTCAGATGAAAACATGTGGTGTATTGTTAATGTATCGGTTAGGAAGGCTTTGGGACACTTCTCTAGCATCCTTCTTCCAAGGAAACTTTATCTTGCCCTATGCCCAGGCCAAATCACAGGAGTAGTCCAAAATCAAATATCTGGACTATGAACGTTAGTTAAAGTGCTAGTCCATGCCAACACGAAGATAGGGCATCCTCCTCCTGTGGCAATTCCATCAACAGACTTGTGTGGGATGTCCTTTCATCTCATTTGTTAAGCATAACATTTTGTGAGAATGGTGGAAGTTTGGCAACATTTTGATGCCAGGATTCATGGCAAAGCTTTCACCCTTAATTGAGCATGAAGGGAGCATATCCAACAGCTTAGAAAGTTAATTCCCCCTTATCCCAGCTGACTGGTAGACCAAATATGTATGCACAGAATGTTTTCGTAATGGACACTGTCATCAAAAAGGTGTAGCCAGTACTCCAGAGGATCTATCCCTTCACTCCCAGAATAAGTAAGTATAATAGCTCTATTGATAAAACACTTCTGTTAGGTTTTCAAGATCTTTTAGCAGTCAGGGCTGTGGGCATAGATTGTGCTGCTCTCTTGGAAAAGCATGCACACATGCATCACCAAGTAGAATTGATGTCTTATTTAGTCTTCAACATCATGAAATCTACTACCTTAAACGGTGGAAGTCATAGTAGCCTTAGGTACTACAATACATACGCAAAACAAAGGGGGGTCTGGGAATCACTCTACCAGCACAAACACAGCCCAATGACCTGTTCTTGGGTGAAGAACCCCTGGGAAAGACTCTACCAAGTCTTTAGCTCACTGTCCCTTTCACAGAGAAGACATTTCCATGCATATCAGCCTTTGTCCTGCCCAGGGGCAGTCCAACGCCGAAATACTAGGCAATTCTCCTCTGAACAAGAGTACCATAAGTAACCCCATACACGTGTTTCAGCCTTGTTGGGCATCATCAGTGAGGTGAAACTGTTGCCTCTCTAAGAACAGTGAGCAAGGGGTCCACGTCTGGATCGCCCTGTTAACTTAGGGTGAAACCCAAAGTTAATTTATGCCAACAAAGGGGGGTCTGGGAATCTCTCTACCAGCAGGAACACAGCCCAATGACCCGTTCTTGGGTGAATAACCCCTGGGAGAGACTCTACCAAGTCTTTAGCTCGGTGAAACCCAAAGTTAATTCATGCAAAACAAAGGGGGGTCTGGGAATCTCTCTACCAGCACAATACAATATATATGCAAGTATATGCAAGCTATAAAAATACGGTTCTGAAATTAGCTTTAAATGGCACAAAGAGATCAGAAAGGCCCTCATTTGCCAGTGAAACCTGTCGTAAATCCGCAGGATGGATTTAGTGTTACCGTAATAGGGATAGAAGATTTAACACCATATTTAACACAATATTATTTATCGATCGACATATGAAATTAGTAATTACAGTGATGATAATTCTTTGTTTAAACATTAATGCCAGAATACATGACAACATGCTAATCCTACCTTATCTTGGAGGAATTACCATCAGCACATGATTTTGGAGGAACTATATAGGTAAATCCTCCAAAATAATAGCAAATTTTGCATCTGGTGAAAATAGCATAATTCAAGAAACAGGAACATGAGTGTTGACCATCTTTGAAATGCAATCCACCCATAATCACCAATTTCTTAAGTCATCTAAGTGTAAGAGGTGACTCAATCATGCCATGTGAGAAGTACAAATATGAGGGTGCAGAAATGTGGGTAAAGAAATCCAAATTTATGGAGGCAATGGAGGAGTTGCATGTCTTGCTGATGTGGTGGCGGGCTGTGCTGAATAACTCTTTGATGGTCAACAGAGCAAACACACACTCAAGAGAAAGACATCGATCTGAAGTGAAATGTCCACAAGGACCATGCCACAGGAAACTGAGGATGGCAAAAAGTGATGGAACAAACTCCAGGGCAGAGTCTGCAGTCAGAAGTGGCACTTGGAAACTACTACACCTGCATACCAGGGAAGGCAGGGTTATGTTAGTGTAATTTATACCATGCTCCACTGCCATTTACAGGATCTCCAGGTGCTCTGGTGGATCTGAAAAGGAAGGAGGGCTGGGAGGGTTAGTTAGTGGGATCGAGAGGGAGAATGCAAGCGAGCTTCATTATGCTGTTCGGCTTGCTTTTAGTTGGTAAAGTGTGGCAATGTTTCAGTGTATGAGTTTATATGGAGTGGTTTGTGTGTCTGTTGTTTAATTTGTCTGTAGTTTGTTAGGATTAGTTGTGTGTTGTAGAGTGTGTGCAGTTTGTGGTGGTTTCAGGTTTTGTTTGTGGTAGTGGTATATGTGTATTTTGTTTGGTAGTTGAGGGTGAGTGTGTAGGATACTGGACCTTTTTAGTAGAGTTTGTGGTGAATGGCTTGTGCACCACTCTGCAAGGGTCATGTTGGTTTGGCTGGGTCCTTATCCTTGTGTAGTAGTTTTTATTAACATGCTTTCTTTCATTGGGTATCCAAGTTTTGGTTCATTATGTTTCAATTGTTTTGTTTTTCACCGTCTTTCCTTGTGTTGTGATTTGGATGCTTCTCTTCAAAATGGGTATTCCAGTTTACCTAAGTGAGTTAAACAGCCATGTTTTTAGTAATTTTCAGAATTTTCGTTTTTCTTCTGTTGTTTGTATAAACTTCGGGAGTGAGTTCCAAGTTTTGATGAGATGTAAGAGAATGCTGATCCATCAAATTTCAACTTTGAGTATTGCTTTGGTTCAAAGGGAATGTTGTTGCAGTATCTCAGAGTTCCGTTGGCTGTGGATTTCTATGTGTGTTAAGCAGAGTATTTTGAAGAAAAAAGGTTTTTGCTGGTAGCCAGTCTAGGGTTATCATTGCTGGTGTGGTGTGTTCTCTCTTAATGAGTCTGGGGAGTCGTCTTGCTGCTGCGTTCTCTATTCAATGTAGTTTTCCGTGAGGTAGTCTGGCATTCTGAGGTATATGCTGCTGGAGTAGTCTATTCTTTAGTGTTAAGTTGTTATCCATTCATATTCTGAGGTTTGTAACTACTTTGGAAGGTTCCAGTCAGTATCCCATTTTAATGGAATGTTGTGCTGTTTTCATGGACTATTTGGCGTGATCATAACTTCTGTTTTGTCCAGGTTGACTTTACGGCTGTTCATCCATTTGTTTATTTCTGCGAGGCAGCTGATGAGGGTTAGGTCTTGTTCTCTACTAGTGTTGATTGTATCAATGGTTTGTGTGTCATCTTTGTAGTTGTAGCAGATGAGTTCATGTCTTTTTATGAAATTGATGAGCATTTTCATGCAAATGTTGAAGAGCAGCGGCAAGAGTAAGAAATGGCAGTTGAAAAAACACTGGAAGGTTGGACATGTATAGCCCTAAGCAAAGCCACAATCTATAAGATCAAGTGTAGCCTTCTTGACTGGTAAAGCATATTTAATGTATGTGACCACCTTAGATAAATCAAGTTATTTTTTATATTTAGGAGAAACCTAATTACATCTTTGTGATTTGTACATTCATCTCTATCCAACAATGGTAATAGAAAATGCAATGCAAGTCTTATACCAATCACAAAATAATAATACAACTGATATTATATTTTTTAATGGACCTCCTAAATTTATATAAAGGAGACGATGAACTGGGGGTGTCACATCTTGCTACTAATGTTACAAAGCGGAGTAGATCCAAACAAAATTGGGTAATTTGGACTCAGTCATAGCAAGGTTGGATAATATTTATGTAGGGTAATGTTGCAGCCAAGACAGTAAATAAAACATATTTGATAACAGTTGGTTCTATCAACAATAAACAAGATCATCGCAGAGATATTGTAGGATAACTTTAAAAAGTATTCAGCATTCTGCGGGCTGACTGAGCGAACATTAAACCATCCCTCCTTCCTTATACCTTAGCAGGCCAATTTCATGTATTTTAGACATGGAATCTTATGTAATCCAGGCAATACGTTCCATGAAAGAACGCTGTTGCTTTCAGTCCAGAATTTAACACAAAATGCCACAACTTGTATCAAGATGAGATCCCTATGTAATTGATTTAATGTATTATATATCATATCATTAGCATCTGATTTAGGTAGGTCCCACAAGCATACCCAAAACTAAACTTTATTAGAGCCTAAACTGACCTGCATCCGATATCTAATATTCCTGAGCAGTAAAGCACTTGTGAGCTGGCTTGGTAAACCAAAAGTACTGCTCTAACTGAGTTCATTCCTACCTTGTAAAAATTGATAAAATTGCATCTGCAGTCAGTGCCATCATTTACTCTGTATTTTTGATCTGGGCGGCCCAGGACAGGGTATTCGGAAAGTAAATGCTCAAATAGATGTAGAAAGATACACATTCGAGACTTTCATTCTTTACAACATATTTAAGCTTCGGTTGTTTCCTTTGTGCAATAATTATAACTTTCGATTTGCACTTTTGTTAATTAGGGGGAAAACATTGCATCATTCTGAAGTATGATTAAGGAGTTGGATCTGGACTCTTTCAGTCTTAGCATTAATGATCACATCCTCAACTCATAGTAGCAATGGAGTAGAACCACCGTCGGGGATGCAATATTGCAAATGTTGTTAGCAAACATGTTAATTTGACTGCATGTCCTCTTGAGTGACAGTGAGCAGCCCATCCACATCCAAGCCACCATTAATTGTCACCGCCTGACATATAAAGTAGCTTCCACTCCGAAATAGAACTTCTGAATTGGGCATCACTCATAGTTGGCAAGATATGACCCACAAAGGCATCAAACTCATGTGTGGCACACATACTGAATCATTTCTGCCAATAAGCATTCCAAACATAGTCTGTGTAAGAAAGAGGTAGGTAACTTCATGTCTAACAACACAATAACAACTACAATATTAAACTGGTTTGTACATCACCTGAGCATACTGTGGTGCTTGGATTATCTAATATCTTCCAAGAACGAGAAAGGCAAATGCTGCATAGAGGGGGAAATGCTTCTTTCCACACAGCATTGTAAACATAGATGCTTTGTCAAGGGGAAATTGAGTGAGAAGCATGCACATACACAAGTAGAGAAAATGTGTACCCAGAATGCATTGCAACTGCAGAAGTGCCACACGCAAGTAAAGAAAGACTGTGTGTCAAAGTAAAGCAAACAGAAGTTCACATATTCAGAAAAGTGATGTACAAAATGTATAGAAACATATGTAAAGAGATAAAGATGATGAAAGAAGTTCAATTGTGTTCTTTGGAGTCAAATGGTATTGTTTACACGTAGGGGTTGCTAAGCAGTAGTAACATAATAGCGATGTATATGCTTTCAAATATGCACATCGTTGAAGTCATGAGGTGCAAAAAAGAGGATGCAGAGATATTACCGACAGAAAAAAAGAAAACTTTCCACTTAAACACTTTCAGGTGGCTGTGTAGTGAGGGGGGCATCCTTGATGTACTATGAGGATGGAAGAGTTACCCCATAGTGGGAAAGGGGAGAAAAGAACAACAGAGAAAAATACAGACAGTAAGGAGGTGAACGGAAATAAATAAAAAAAAGGAAAGTTCCAGAAAGAAGAAGAGAAATTGCAGGGCAAGGAAAATGGAGAGAGCATTAAGTAGAAAGTGTGGCAGATAAAGGTCTCTAAGCTGAGAACTCTATGGCAATCTCACAAGGAATGTCTGTAAGGCATGTCCATTTTGAAATCTCTTCAGGTAGAGCTCTAAATCAAACTCCAGTGTGATTTGCCTTGTCATGGTGACAGTTGTCTGTTGCCAGGCAATGCTGGGGAAAGTATCCCTTCAATCCCATGGAATTTGACATACATTGACTGAGTGACTTCCTTGGTGTTCAGAAAAGTGTGTCACCACTGGCAAATATATGTCGTAGTTATATATTGCTGCCACATGTGGAAAGATGCAGATTTTTGACAGCCATTTTGTGCTCAGTGTATACATATTGTTGTCGAGGTGTATACCACCATAAAAAGTGAATATACATATGGAGTAGGTGAATTGTTTTATGTTTAATTAAGTCCTGTGGTTTTTAAATACAAAATCTGCTTTGTTGTGTTAAAACCACAGTTTCATATACTACATTTGCTGCTAGTGTAAACAAAATGACGATTGCGGCAACCAGTGGCGCCCCTGGACATTTTTCATAGGGGTGGCCTGATGAGGCCACAGGAAATCTCAGTGTGGTACACAGAGGCAGATCCAGCCTCAACATTTTGGCGAGGCTGGATGGCAGTTTTTAAAATTGTTAATGAGACAGGACATTAAACCTATTGGGCTACTGAACCCCCCTCGTCCTAACACCCCCTCCCCAAGTCTAGGAGGCTAGGTAGATATTATGCCTTCCTTTGGCCCATTAGATCCATCTTACACCCCAACCCACCAGAGGCGTAGCCACTATTCTGTAACAAGTGGGGTATTCAGCTAATGTAGTAGGGCCCACATTAAGAAGAGGCTGCGGAAGGAAGGGCACTTGTTCTGCCCCCAGCCAAATGCATAGGAGTGACAGAGAGTATTGAGGGAGGGCGAATCAATCAAGGGGAGTTTGTCCCCTTGAGAAAAGGTTTTAAATAATGGGTTAAATAGTGCATTTTACAGTACGCTTTGTGATAAATTGGGTAAAAACCACAGAGTTTTCAATCGGTTTTGTAGGGTAAGACATAAAAAGTATGTTAGATGACAAGCCACCAACAATGCACAAGAGCATTTTCAAGCACATTTTCATAATGCCTTTGCCCGCTCTATGCCAGAACTCTGAATTGTAAAACATTTTCATATTGATTGTGCTCACACATGTCCATTGTGGTGCACGTATATATGCCACTATTTCCACATAGGATAATACTCATGTCTGCTTTGTCCATAATGCCAGTAACGATATTATAACAAAGCATGTTTATGCTAGCTTTCCCAATACATGCCAGTATCCCCATGTAAGAACATACTCCTGTAGGATTTGCCTTAAAAACTGTGAAAAAAAGCCATGCCACAGTAAGAAAATATATACTTGCTGGCTACACAAATCCCCCACTCCACATATAAGAACAATCATGTTGTATTTGCTCCCTAACGTCAGTAAAAAATGTCATGCCACAGTAAAAAAAAAAACAGCCTTGCAGGCAGCACGAATGCCCCCTCCCCAATGGAAGAATAAGTATGTTGCATTTGGCCTTCACACCATTAATAAAATGCAATGCCACAGAAAGAAAACATGCTCTTGCTGGCTAGCAGGTAAGATAGCTCAGTGGGCTGAGCACATGCTTTTTGTAATCCAAGTGTGATTTGCAGGTTCAAATCCTGGCAAGGCCAACTCTGCCTTTCATACTTCAATGTGACCTCCCGGATCTCTACCATCCTCTAACGAATTTGTACTATTAAGTTGCTTTTGCACTTTGTTACCTCTCTCTTACTCTGTACTGTACTGTTTTCCCTGCTCACCAAGTTGTACCACCGCCATGATACTTACGGGTTTGGGCGATGTCAATAAGTGCAATAAAAAAAGAAAGCTCATTAAATGAGTGCAAACTTAGACTGGGTGATACATTTGATGTAAATATGTTCTATGTACATCGCTTTGGTGGAAGCACTATATATAAAGCGGATATCATCACACAAATCCCCCCATATAAGAACATTTATGTTGCACACATCATGTTACATTCCCCCATGTAAGAATATGTATGTTGCCATTGACCTTAAACACCAGTAAAATAAAGACCCAGGTCAAAATTAAGAAACATGCACTCCCCATGTAAGAACACTCATCATGCTGCCTTTGACCTTAATACGAGTACATTTCATGCTACAGTAAGACCCTGCCAGGCCAGCCCACTGCAATATTCTCCCCCACCTACCACCACTCCAACCTCACCATCACATAAAAACACTCAAGTTGGCTTTCCTTTGCCCAGAAACGTCAGTAAACCATGCCATGCTCTTAGAGTGTGAGTCTCTGGCCTAGAACCTTCGGAAAAATGTGCACCTGCAGCTTTTTTCATTTATGCCACTATTTATTTAGTGGCTATTACTTCAACTCGCTACTTAGGGAAATTGGGGGGGCACTTCTTTCCTCATCTGAAAGGACTTCCTGAATGGTTGGCCTTTTGTCCCTTCCCTGGCTTTGTTCGTAATATAGCACTGGAGCGTATTCTCCCTACCTTCTGTCTGTAAAACTGCTCTGATGGGTTGCCTCATATGTTGTACCTAGGGAGGGCCGTCCATTTACACAGGGCTGCTCGTTTCTGCTCTGTTGGCACACTGTGTGTGGCTTTTGTTCCAGGGAAATGGAGCTGGAAACTTGCAACTACTATCGAAAGCTGAATGGCAAAGCAAATTATTGCGTTGGACTAAGTACAGCAGAAAGTTACACTACCTGATGTGATCGAATTCCATTACTCTGGCAGAATTGCAGCATTATGGGCAGAAAGGAGGTGTGTAACAGTGCCTAAAATCTGTAGGGCCACAATGGAAGAATGTCTTAACATTCATTAAGCATTACAGATTTCATGTTCTAGACTTTGTTGGACTTAATTTTAGCTCAGAAGCCGTGAGCATTTCCCATTAAGGATCTGGTCTTCAGCAAATGGGTTGCAGTATTTCCAGTGTGGGTGTTTAATGGTGCTTGCTATAGCCTCATATAGTTACAACTGGGGCGAGGAAGGTGCTATAGTGTCCACGGGGGATTCTCGTTTCTTGTCACAGCTTATCTTCCTGCTACCCTGCCAAGTAATACTTCCAGCCTGGGCACATGCTTAGGAGCTTTCTAGTCATACAGAGGATTCTGGGAGTGGAAGGAGTGCTATTTGGAGTCCACATTTGAAATAAACTAAAGTATTATAAAGTATTATTTGAAAGCTATTGGCTTACATAAGGTGACTCTAGAGGTGAAAGTGCCGCACGTTGTAAGGACTATGTCAAGGAAGGGAAGGACTTGGTGTAATGAAGCATATTGGCAAGTAATATGGACACTGTCATTCTATGAAGCATTCGAAAGGGGTGCTTGTTCCTATTTTAATGCAGCATTCTGAAGTGCACACAAGTATGAGGGGAACACATCTGTTAGTGGTAAAGTTGATAGTTATTTAATTTAAATGTTTGTTTCTAGAAGTCCTATATGGAGGGACCAAATCTAGCTGTGCACAACAGGCCTAGGAGCCCATTTGTTCTGGGTGGTGACAGAACGGTCTGGATTGCGCAAGGAGGTGTAAGTTTAAAGAAATTGCCTGTGTGAGGAAAGCAGAATTATGTAGGGAGATCAGGGCAGTGCAGTGCTGGCCTGGGGCAAGGGTGGGGTGAAGGTGGGGCAGCAATCTTGTGACTTGTGTGGAGAGTAGGGCAGTGAAATGCCTCCCACCTGTCGAATGGGCAGGTAAAAGGGCAAAGGCCTGTGGGGGTAGAAAGCAAAGGTCATCGGCCATGGGCCTCTAGTCCAGGGGATGGCTGTGAAAGTAGGGGGCCCCGTTTTTGGATAGGCAGCAATGAGGGCAGCACTTCTCTTTGCTTATTGGCAAATGACAACGTGGCAGGGTTCGCAGATGACATGGTCCGGCCACGAAGGCAAACTACAATTTAAAGAACTGCTCTTTCAATTGGCAGTCACAGCAGGAACATGTTTTTGGCACAGGGTGTACTCTTCACGGCGGGTACAAGGAGAATGGCCTCACTGAAAGAGACCCCGATTATCCTGCTAAGGTGACCAGCATGCATCTCGCAGCTAGCAGGTACTCTATTCTTCCAGGGGCGTCTCACCTCCACAATTGTTCTATTTAATAATAATGGGCTGGTTACATTTTAACATCTCCTCCCTCCACCACAATCAGTTTTGTGACGAGAAAATAAAGCGGTGTGGAGAGCGCCGGCCTGAGGTCAAGCGAGCAGGCTTGTACATGGCAAATAGGCAGCTGTGGAAGGGGGGGTGTTTAGCCCTCCCAAGCCCATGCTTGGCGCCACCCCTGGTGCCACATACCTCAGCTCTGAAGTGCTTGCCTGGAACAACCACTCAAGCCCTCAGCGCCGCAGTCCAGGTCTCCTTTTCAGTGGTGCCTGGAAGTGAACACAGCCTGGAAGCACAAGCCAAAGCAGAAATGCGCACGCCCAGGCTGTTTTTATTTCCGGGTCCACTGAGCATGTGCGATCAATGGGGGGCAGGCCACCATCACACGTGGATCTCTCCAGTCCATCACGGACGGCAGGCCGCGGCAAAAAAAAACAACCAAAAAAGGTGTTTCTTTTTTTCGCACTGAACTGGGCATGTTATTATTGTCCATGCATAGTTCAGTGCAAAAAAAAAGTATTTTTTGTGCTTTTTTGTGGGGTGGCCGATGGGGGGGGGAAGCATTTATATAAGGGTGGCCATGGCCCCCATGGCCACCCCTTGGAGGCGCCCCTGGCGGCATCCAGGATGCCAGGTGTCTTGATCTCACTAGGTACAGTCTGTTGCATTTGTCCGGGGTGCACTTACTTGTAGATAATCTATTGGGGTGCTTTTTTGTTCATTTACGTTTATGCATATGGTGAGCACATCAGTGCCTTTTCAAGATGTTATGACATTTTGTACTCAGTTTTCCAGATGTGGTAAAAAATCTGATGATGGCATTGGTGTGTTCTGTCTTTATTTATACTTGACGAGTGAACTTTCTTTGAGTATGTTCTACTGAGGCTTTGCCCAGATTGTTTTTGCCCACTTCTGTGCAATATATTGCCCATCAATTTGGTTTCTGATTTGAAGTCTGTATCACGACCGAAGGTATAGAGAATACACTAGAGTGCCTCAAATGGGATATTTCTAATGCGATTGCTTAGGTAAGCTCTCAAAGGGGGGTTGATAGCTATTTAGTTTCTGTACAGTTTGCTATGTACAATGATGTTATGAATGCATAAGTCAAGATCTAAGAAGGTTAGACTAGTATTTCTCTCAGTTGTTGTAAATCCCAGGCAGTAGCTGCAGTTATTAATGTGTAAAATGCATTTCAAGGGACTTCTCTATGCCTCTCATAACATATGTATATCATTGATAAATCTTACTCAAATTGTGATTTATTTCACTGTGCCTGTTTGTTGTGCCTATCCATACATCGATCTTCTCACAATCCCCATACAAAAGTTGGAAAAGACAGGAACATACTTACCTCCAATAGTATTTCCTCACTTTTGAATCTAATGGATGCCATTGAAGTGAAAGATGTTGTTATTAAGCATTAGAGGTAGGAGCCAGAGCCGACGTGAGCATGGTTAGAGCCACATGGCTCGCTCTGGCTCAACTTGAGTGCCTCTGTGAAAGAGGAGGTCGATTGTACCCGAAAGAAGCATCATCTCATCCTCTCTTACATTCAGAGAACAAATAAAAGTGATGGTTAAATGAACTGCATGCAATTATCTACTTGCCCATAGCTCTTTGCTTATTAATTGCCACAAGTTGCATGTTGGTGCAAAGCGCAACATGCAATAGAAGTCTGTATGCTCTGAAATGTTCACAATTGCAAACTGTGCAACCAGAAATCCTGGCTTCTGCATTTCACCAACCTATGTAATCAGGGGCAAATCACTATACTTTAATGGGTCATATTTCATTTGGCTGCCACAATTGGGTCCACATAAATGTGCATCTGTTAAACGTGCACTAGACAAAAGAAAACACACATATATGGTGTATTAAACTCCAGTTTTGTGCCAAAGATGATTACATTTTCATAATTTATAATGTGCACATTACAGGTTGAATTATCCTTTAACTTACTCATTGCTCTACCACAAATGAGCCATATTTATCTCCTAATTGAAAAGTGAAAAAGATAATGTACTACAATGTTTGGTGGTCAAGAGGGCTTGCCTGTGAAATTTTCATCTTCTCTACAAAGATCCTGCTAGTGCAGTTTAGTTTAGTATAACCCAGCCCCTTGTCAATAGGCAGTGGTCATTGTGATCCCCACGTACCGCCTAGTGTGTGAATGAGAAGGTTTGAGATCCTACTGGTCATAGGCTGTAAGGGATTTTATCTAGGCTCCGTTCTTCTCTGATTTTTGTTTGGTAAAGTATGGGAAGTTAGCTCAGTATTATACACTTGTACATGGAAGACTTTGGCTAGGACAATGCTAGACTTAGTATTACACTAGCCTCACTAAATTTTGGCAATGACGGTACAGATGCTCCAGGCTCCACACTCTATGTATCAAAACATAAACAGACCACACAAAAAGAGATCACACATGGCTTTCACATAAACACTCTCAAGCATTTAATCGTCATTTAGCAAACCAGAATAAAACAAACACAGAGAAAACATCAGCGTTGCATCTCATAACAGGTGCCAGAAATAGGGAAAAAAAGTCTAAATGCAGCTTAGGAAAATGCAGTATTCATAATCTGATAGTGTGTTCATAACCATAGATTGGCATAGACTTTCTTAACACCCCACACCAAGACAAATGATTTCTCTTTTTGCGCCCAGTGAAAGATTAAAATCAAGGCTTACTACCACATAATAGAAATACGCCTGTCACGAGGTCAAAGTTACAATTGCATTTATTTACAAGTAGCTACTCGGTTCTCAACACCCCACAACGTGTGGAAGCAGACACTGTGAGACGAGAGAGAGCGAACATTTCTCAAGTCCATACATTTATATGGTTTCTTCACAGCCCCGGACACATCCTCCAACCCCCCCTTGATGTAATGCAAAGCCTAGGGTTTGTGACCTGCCTTCATGACTGATTTATTCTGTAAACATCCTTACTGCATACTTTGTGTGTTCCATCAGACAATTTACTATCTGGGATCGAGATGGATTTGTATGTGGGGCCGCCATATCATGTTTTCCTAGTACATGCTACAAGGTAACATTCCTTGTTTTACTTGCTTATGTTATCTACTGTTGTTCCTTGGGTCTAAGGTCAGTTAGTTCTAAAGCAATGAAAATAAGGTTTTCTGATCAGCAGAACTCTTGCTTAGCTTCAAGGTCCTTCAGTGTAGGATAAACAATTCACTTTAACAGCTTCAACTCTCCTGTCTATGTCAGCACCATAAAGCACCATAAAGCAGACTAAAGTTCACACAGTGGCCTCTTTCTATGTTAAGGCTGAAAACACAAAATCTGAGTATGGAACAAAGAGCAGGAAGCGATCAAGATGGTGGACAAAACAAAATGGCAGTGTAGTCAGCTTATTCAGGTTCATTCATTGTGATATTATGGTGCAATGCCAATGTGCTTAGGCCAACATTTACCATCAAGCGGTATTAGGGCAAATATGTTTTCACACCAGTGCAACAGGCTTCTTTTTTAGTAAACCTGGCAGAGCACATGCATTTTTATATTCAACGTTGAAATATAACTGATACTTTAGCTGGCCTACAAACTCAAACTTTTCAACAAGTGACTATCTGCGCACAGAAAATAAGCAATCTATTCTTTGGTGTATGAAAAGCAGAAGGGTTTCCCCCTTGTGGCCAATCTGACAATTCACTCAATAGAATAATGCTACCTCTAATTAGATATTTATCTTGGATTTTGTCATTAATGCTTACCAAGATTTCAGTGCCAATTTGTCTGCATGGCCAGATGAGAGATGTCTTCTACGAAGCAGGGCATCCCTCTCCCACTCTCCACTGCCTGCTGAGATTACATGGAGCACTCCCCTGAATTCCTCCTCCCTGCACATCTCTGGCTCAGCTACCAGTCTTGATTTAGACTGTAGCTTCTTAGCCACAGCCAGCCAGTGCCTGATCTTGTTAAATTTTCCTTTTCTGTTTTATTCCTTCTTCTTCCATTTAATCTTTTTAAAACCCCTCCCCTAGCTTTTAAGCTCCCTATTCTTCCATCCCCCTGTCTATAAATTCATAAGGAAAGCATGTGTTTCATCAACTACTTTTGTGCCTCCTGATATGTGATCATCAATCAATCAAATACCTCCCCTTTTAGTCAACACCCCAGTAATTTTCCAAAACCCTTTCTGCTTCCCCATAATAACCTTTATACAGCATTCTTTCTCAAGGCCGGATGAAATGTGTCTTATAGCATCCTTCATTTATTGTGTTTTTATTTCTGTTTAAAGAAAGGAGCTGTTTTTGCCATGTCATGTTCTGCTGTTTTCCACTTCCTCCAAGTACACTGCAGCTCAGCTTTCAAATTGTGCATTTATTTTCTAAACCAACATTGCAGTGCAAGTTATTGCACCCCCTCAGATTGCAGATGGGCTGAGCCTAGACCCCAGTCTAATTACTAATTAGTTTAGTTTGTTAAGGTTAAATATGAGTGGATTAGTACTTAGTAGTGTTAATTGTTTGAAGCCTACACTGCACTGTGCTGAGCTACTCCAAAACCATGCCTCACATAAGCACTAAGTCACACACCTAGCACAACATTAGCATCATTTTTGCATAGTTTACCACAATTGAAGTGAGTGGCAATGCTAAAATAAGTCTACGATTGAAACGGGTGCACTAAATCATCCCTAAAAGGCAAAGGAGATGATTGATTGGACATGGGAAATCTCACCTGCCACACATCACTTTAGTTGTTTTCTTTAATCCCAGACATCCAGGACATGTGTGTGGTGCCAGTTGTTACCACTTGTGCCTGATGAAAGACTGAGTATATCACCCCGTGGGTTCAAGAGAGTAGAAGCTGTGCACAATAACCAGCTCCACATCTGTGTGAAACAATGACAACAAGTAGTTGATCTGTCCATGCAGTTTTGTTGTTTTGTGTCTAAGTCTAGAAAGTACAGTTGCAAAACAGAGGGGCTTGTTTAGGCCGACATCACTTTGCTTTTTGGAATATGTGAAGTTGCATTCAATGTGGTTAAAAATAAGAGATTTTTTTTAAATATGTGCTGTTGATATATGCTGTGATTTGTAAATGTTAATGTCATCTGGATGAAACAGAATGTTATTGTATGTCCTCAAAATGCACATTAACACACATGTATACTAGCTAGACATGAGAAGATATGTGCCCACATTTCTAAAGTGCAGATTGGGATCAAATCCCATTTTACAAAAAGTATGTGACCCTGGAACAAGAATGTCATTTCACTCTGCTGAACATTCCAAAATAGGAATCCCTATGTGTAGTTATCATGTTATAGTTTCAGGGAAGCAGGACATCTTGTAAGTGTTTGTGTTGTAGGGAGAAGGGGAGATGTCAATTTTTTGTTTTTTGTTGTTGGGGTTGAGGTGGCAGCATGACAGTTATGGGTTGTGTGTTTGAGGGTAAGGAAACAGACAGCAAGATGTGCATCTTTTACTGGCTTGGCTCACCCATGGCTATTAGAACCATGCCAGGGCCCTATGTCTTGGCTCGGCTCAGCTATACCCAATAATTCTTATCTCCCCTACCTCTATTAAGCATAACTTCAAACATTCAGCACATCATACTCATGGTTCTTAGACTAAGAAATGTATTTACTAATGGAATGATTACCTGTGATGTATAGAACTGTTTGGGATCTTACATCCAGTGTGACTACTGTGAACTCAGGTTGCTAATACATTATAGCTATTGGATTGAGGCTGTCCATGGGCTGCCAGTGCTCTTACAAATTCATAGAGAATGGGATCCATTAATTATTTTAGTAAGTAATCCATTCCCTGAAATGATGGAACTGCAGAGTTTACATGTTAGCGGTTTATGAATTGTGCCCATTAAGTAGTGGACTGGCTTGCATTTCTGGGATAAGGCTGTTGTTTAGTTTTGCAAAGGCATCTCTGTCATTGAGTTGATTGTGATCTTCAATAATGTCATCCCCAATGTCCATTACAACAACGTTGCTCACTTATCCACCTCCCAAACCAATATTCTCTTGTTTTCCATTATCTTTTTCATGGTATGGTGGGTGTATGATTTGATGGTGTCATTGGACTATTGTGGGTGTCTGTACAGGTAATCTTCTAGGTTTTTCAGCTATATTTCCACATATCTGCTGACAGTGTTGATGGTATTGCTATCTCCGGAGGATAGGTCAAGGGCAAAGTGCTCGCCTTGGAATCAAGACAGGGCGGAGCGACAAATGTTCGATCCAGGGTGTCACGTTGACGTTGCCTTGAGAGGGGGAGGCAGGTTTTGGGGATATGGGAAATGACGTGGGATGGGAAGTGACAGAGTGCAGGGCAGGGAAGGAAAGGGGGCAGTACTCTGTAGGATTAGAATAAAGAAGACGCATGTAGTTCATCTCTGTGTCCGTTATTATTCACTGCGCCATATGCGCTCCTGGGCCCATACGCACTCTCACACTGGCGACAAGGATGGAGGCCTGGAATGCGCGACCACTCTCTGGGACAGAGAGCGAGCGCTCGCATTCACATGTGAGCAAGGAGAAAGTAGCCCCGCTCTTGGGGAAAGAGAGCGAGCGCCTGCATTCACACGCAAGCGGGGAGAAAGAAGCCTCCAGGACACGGAACCAGTCAGTGAAGGTGGGGCAAGGGACAAGCCCACTCCATCCAGCTTGGGGCTGCAGTAGTGATCTCAGCAAGGTGGGGAGGGGCCACAGAGTGCACCGGAAAGCAGCAAGAAGGCTGCATATGCGCCCGGCCCACGGCAGAGTGCAGGAAATCATCACATGTTTTCAATGAAAGGAGAGCCACTGAGCAGCACGTGGCTGATCCGCCACATAAGAGTAAGTGTTGTACAAGCCTGCCCAGCTCTACCCAATGACTCATCTGATGATGCACGTGCCACTTCTGGTGGCCATCAGACATCAGGAAAGAAGAGCCTCATCTCAGGAACCTCCCCCAACTGATGGTGCTTGTGCCATGTTGGCGGCCATCCAAGACTGAGGGAGCGCCGGCAGGAAACCAGGGAGGAAATCAAGGAATACCCAGGGTCAAGTCACCCCCACACAGAGTGAAATGTCAGGACAGGATGACAACAAAGGGGTGCAAGCCCAAGGGAATGGGCCCCTAGTTCCAGGCCCACAAGCACCAGATCCAGTGCCATACCATCTGCCAGACATGCTGGCTGCCCAAATGCCAGGTGCGTTTGATGTCACCGACACCAGCAATATCGGTCCTAGATGGACCAAGTGGATTAGAGACTTCGACCTATACATGGGTGCCACGGGCCGATTGCCGACGCCAGGCAAGTATGCCTCTTGAAGCTGGCGGTTGAGTCCGCCACCGGCGACATCATTGATGAAATGTCCCCTGACTCCATAGACTCCATACAAGATCTCAAGGACGCACTGGCAGCGTATTTCGCCCCACACACCAACGTGGATTACAAAAGACACTTGTTTCACAGCACCAAACAAGTTAATGAAGAGACGATGTAAGCATACGTAATGCGACTGTGCACCAAGCTAAAATACTGCGACTTCGCCAACTACTCAAATACAGAGGCTTTGAGATCCATATCATGTCAGGGTGTGAATTGCAGGCATTCGAAGGAAACTGCTTCAAAAGTCCTGCACGCTGGAGGAGATATTGGAGCTCTTAAGAGTCGAGAGGGCCATAGACCCACAGGTGGAAAGTTTTGGATGTACAAATCGTGGAGAGAGCTTGCATAGACTCCAGCTGGAAAGGAAAACAGAAGAGCTCTTCTGCTACAAGTGCGGGTTTGAGTACCCCCACGATGGGGCGTGCCCAGACATTGGACAAGGAGAGGAAGGGCACTTCAAAGTCGTAAGGAGATTATTCACGGACAACGGGAGAGACCGACCCAGAGACAACCCACCGAGGTCCAAGTTGCGAAGTGCAGGACCATCAAACCCCTCTCGACATCATGCACTCAAGTCCTGCCCACCCAATCAAACCCTGACCCCCAAGAGAGACACTCGGGGGAGGACAAGCAAAGGAGAGAGAGATGAGAAAGAAGAAGATACGTCATGTGTGCTAGGCCAGAATGCAGATCAAGACGCCATGTGCGTTATCTAGTAGAGCAATCCCCTACAGACTCGGACCCCAGCTCATCAGGCAGTGACCAGAAGAAGAGGGCCTATTTGTACACCCTAGGCAACCCCACCACCACGGCACACAGCCCGACACTTATCATCAAACTCAACGAGCAACCGACTGAATTCCTCATTGACACAGGAGCCACGGTGAACATGGTCAGTGAGAAAGCATACAATGAACTTCCCCAGAAGCCAAAGCTACACCCAGCAACAGTAGACATTTATGCCTTTGGTGCCAAGATACCCCTCAAGTGTATGGGACAATTCGACGGTCTCTGTCGCTACAAGGGAAATGAGAAGAAAATACTGATACATGTTCTGGCCACCGCGTCCTGAGCTTTAAAGCTGCTGCGGACATAGGACTCATTCACATTCTGTACAATATAATGGTACACAAATGCATTTACCCAGTCGAAATGGTCAAAAACTTATACCCCGGATATTCAAAGGCATTGGCAATCTGAAAAACCGACAAATCAAACTTCACGTGGATGACTCTACAAGCCCGGTAGCACAACCCTACAGAGGAATCCCAGTCAACATCGAGAAGAAAGTAGAGGATGAACTCCACAAATTTCTAGAACACAACATCATTGAACATGCCACGGGCCCCACCACGTGTGTGTCACCAATAGTACCTGTGCCAAAGAAAGGATCAGAGGCCATAAGGCTGTGCGTGGACATGGCAAACAATTCTTTAATTTCAAAGACCCAGTTACACGCTGCATTCAAGCCTCAGGACATTTGTTAGACTTTATTAAACCTGGTACTCGCACCATAATAGAATAACTGGTGAGGAGAGACACAGGGATTTTCTTAGAACACCATGATTGGGTGCATGAGTAGGGAACTGAATTTAAGTTTCCCCAATAATTTCTTTTAACTTATTTTCAATGCCATATTTAGAAACTGTAATTCTTGTTCCTATGTTGATCAATGCTTTTCTGTCATGTTATATCACGATTGAGTTTGTTTATCACTATGTGTAGATTTCTGAATATTCTTTTGTAATGATGCTCACTTTGAATTAGAACATATTTTTGAATCATGCAAATTAAAAAAGACATGTTTTAAAAAAATTTTCTTCCCTCCACAGTATGCTCAATTATTCCAAGACTCTCACAAATAACTGATTGGGATCAATTGAGGCACAACAAGTATCACCCATAGAGTAATTATTGAGTGATGACTTAAATTTTTGTTTTAGACTTCTTCCTTACAGGGTGGGATACACTTTTACTTACACATGTGCGTGGACATGAGGCAACCTAATCAAGCCATCAGGCGAGAGAGACACCCGGCGCCCCGCATCACGGATATGATCCATCTGTTAAATGGAGCCAAGGTATTCTCCAAGCTTGATAAACAGAAAGGATACCACCAATTGGTATTGAGCCCCGAAAGTAGGAACATCACTACGTTTGTCACCCTCTTCAGGTACAAGAGGTTAAGTTTTGGGGTGTCCTCGGCCATGGAAATATTCCAGGCCGAGGTACACAATGTCATCAAACATATCCTGAACTGTCTCAATTATAGTGACGACTTACTAGTGTTCGGCACTGACACAAACAAGCACGACGAGACACTGATGAAAGTCTGCAAGGCCCTAAATGATGCAAATCTCACCTTAAACCGGGACAAGTGCGAGTTGCGCAAGAGCACACTGAAATTCTTCGGTCACGTATTCTCAGAGACGGGCATGATCCCGGACCCAGAGAAAGTAGCAGCACTAAATGAAACTGCGGCCCCAGCAAACGTGTTGGAGCTGCGCTCATTCCTAGGCCTGGCCAGTTACTGCAACCGTTATATCAAAGACTTTGCGTCAGTCAGCGAGCCGTTGAGACAACTGAAGCATCAAGATGTGGGTTTTCAATGGACGGATGAGTGTCAGAGGGCATTCGAGATCATCAGAGAGAGAGTGGCAAAGGCAGAAAACATGGCAAACTATGACCCAAGCCAGAAAACTGAACTGACCGTGGATGCACGGTCGGGTTGGGGGCCATACTCACACAAGTAGACCCACAAGACCCTTCTCAAACGAACATCGTAGCATACGCCAGTAGGAGCCTCTCCACCACCGACCAGACGTACACTCAAGCAGAGAAAGAGGGTCTTGCAGTTGTATGGCCGTATAAGCACTTTCAGCTGTTTCTATATGGGAAACCGTTCTGAGTCATCAATGATCATCAAGCCCTGCTGTTCCTGTGCAGAAATCCCCAGGCAAAGATGCCACCACGCATTGCCCAATGGGGGCTGAGATTACAAGACTATTGGCCTCATTACACAGTAGGCGGTAACCATGGCACTATTAGCGCCATGGTTGCCGCCAGTATTTTACCGTGTCCGCCTTGGTGGATGGCGGAATTACCGCCCTACTCCAAGTTGAGCGGGGAGGTAATTTCCCATTCACCAAGGCCCTTCCCCATTCCCATTTTTGCCCCCATAGGGTATAATGGGAATGGGGAATGCGCTAATTACGGTACCGCAAATTGCGGTACCGTAATTAGCACCACGGTCCCTTTGCAGCACCCTACTTTCACGGCTGGTAAAACCAGCCGTTAAAGTCGGGTCCCACAAAGGGAACTCGTAGTAAGGCGGTAAGGGTTAACGGTCTCCGGTAGCATTACCGGTGACCGCTAACCCTTACCGCCTTCCGTGTAATGAGGCCCTATGCTTTCGAAATAGTCCACCAGCCAGGGAAAGGCGAAACCCCTGCAGACTTCCTGTCCAGAAGGCCCTGGGAGGGGTGCGCGTCGGAACCCTCCATGGCAGACAGGTACCTCATATACCTCATATATCAGACCACCCCTGAGGGGGTCAACACAGAGGTGCTAGCGTAGGAAATGGAAGAGGACCTTGCCTGCCGAATAATATGCAAAGGACTTCAGTCTGGGCTGTGGTGAAGGGAGAGAGACAGGGATGCAGTACAGGCGGAGGTAGAGCACCCCATACAAGTAAAGGACGAGCTAGCACTATCCAAAGATCATCTCCTGCTGAAGGACTGCAAGCTGCTAATCCCGTCAGCCCTGTGAGCAAAAGTCATCGAATTGCCCCATGAAAATCACTTGGGCATGGTGTCCACAAAGGTCATGCTCCGCCAAAAGGTTTGGTTCCCCAACATGGACACCATGGTGGAGACATCGTTAAAAGTGTGTCCCACGTGCAGACTTATCTCCCCAAATCGCCATCCAGAACTGCTGATTATGTCTGATCTGCCGCAGGGAATATGGGACGCTGTTGCCGCAGACTTCTTTGGGTCCATTGAAGGAGGGAAGTACGTCTTAGCAGTAATGGACGAATGCTCTCCATACCCGGAAGTTCAATTGATATCATCGCCCACGGCCCATCATGTCATCCCGGCCCTAGACCATATCTTCTCGGCATACAGAGTGTCCAAGGTAGTCATGACGAATAATGGACCCCCATTCTGCGAACACGTGTTTGCCCAGTTCGCAGAATACCTAGGGTTTCACCACCGGAAGATAACTCCCCTCTGGCCCCAAGGCAATGGCATAATAGAACGCTACATGGCAAATCTAAACAAAGCATTGTGCATTGCCAAATTGACCGGACAGCCATATGAACAAGTGTTGAATCAGCTCATGAGAGACTACCGGGGAACACCTCACAGCACTACGGGGAGGAACCCTGCGGGGCTGATATTAGGAAGCAACCCTCAAATGAGAATTCGACAGGCCAACCAGGTCAGCCACCCACCCGCGCTAGACCAGGAGGTGTGGGAGAGGGATGAGGCCAAAAAAGCTCACGTGAAAGCATATGCCGACACCCGTTGGGGGGCCCAAATTCCGAGTGGGAGATGTGGTGGCAATCCAACAGCCGATAACGCACAAGCACACCTCTCCATTTGGAGAGGAACCTCTGCTTGTCACGCAAAAGAAGGGTTCCCTGGTAACAGCCCAAGGTCCGGAGGGGTCAGTCACCCAAAATTCCTTTCACTTCAAGGGGATCCCAGCCCTGGGGTCGAGGCGGCTGAGTGGCCGGGGGCGAGTGCCCGTGGAATATGAGTGGAAAATGAGTCGGATGACCCGTATCAAGGGGACCAGTGGGACACTGAGAACTCTGATCAAAAATCAGAGCATGATGGTGATGGTGGTGTGCTGTTTCCAGTGACTGCCAGTGCACGCCTGCAGAGAGCTCGGAACAAGCCTCACCGATGAATTGAGGAAATGGACTACTGAGGTCCACCAGACCGGCACAAGTTGTGAAGAGTCTGGTAACTGTTTAAAATGGGGGGAGGGTGTCACGTTGACGTTGCCTTTGGAGCGGGAGGCGGGTGTTGGGGATATGGGAAATGACATGGGATGGGAAGTGATGGGGTGCGGGGCAGGGAAGGAAAGGGGGCAGTACTCTGTAGGATTAGAATAAAGAACGTGTGTAGTTCATCTCTGTGTCTGTTATTATTTACTGCGCCATCTGCGCTCCTAGTCCCACCCGCACTCTCACACCCGGGTCCACTCTTAGAAACCTCTGGGTATTAAGTACATTATAAATAACTAATAATTATAATGTATGATGTGAATACTGACATGTCTTCAGTTATTTTCTAAGTTTATGCCAGTATTAATTATAAGGCTACTAAAGAGTGTTTTGATGTTACTGTAATGTTTGTTATCATCCTTGTCAATTTTCATTGCATACTGGCCAGTTCGCTGATGCTGGTGTCTGGAGCCATGATGATAGGTACGCTAGAAGATTTCTGTGTGTGATTTCCATTGAAGTATTTCTTCTCTTTAATGGCAAGTGTTAGTGTATGAGATGTTGATATTGTAAGTTGGAAAGAGAGAGAACTCTTTCTCAAGACAATCAATTTCTGATTTAATCATATATGTTTTTAAACTGTTTGCACTAACATCTGGCCAGTGTCTGTTCCCGCATGCTGACCTCTCTGAGAGGGTGTTCATGCAGTTATCCTATGTTTACATGTTTGCCTTTTTGATCTCTTCCCCACCTTGTTTCTCTTTGTCTTGGTTGTTCTGTTGCTCTTGTCCAGTCTCTAGCTAAAACATGACGGCCTTGTCTAAAAAATAACACATTTTGGGTGCTACTTTTAAAGTGTCACTTACAGAGCAACCTGCATCTGAGGATGAAGCAGACAAAATGCCAATGCTGCCTCAGGGGCTGTGTGGGGTATATATTTAAAGGTCTCCCACAAGGGTAGTCCCTTTACCCCTTATACATTTATTAGCCTTTCTTATTCTGCCCTCCTTTTGGTGTGGTTTAAACCATTTGGCTAACTTTTTGTAGATTAGTGTTGCTGTCACAACAAGGTAGAATCATCAATGTATTTTCTTCATGTGTCCACTTTGCCCTGGTATTTCTTCAGATTGATGTGCACTTGTTTAGTTCATATTTCAAGCACACCCTTCCATGCAGTGGGAATATGTCTTCTCATTCATTCATTGGGTGTTGTTTCAATGTATCAATTGAGGTAACTAGTAACTTTAAGGTTCACCTTAGAATATTATTTAAGCATTGTTATTTCCCATCGTTCTAAAATTTCTTTATAGAAATTCTTTAGAAACCTATACATTGTAACCATAATGTTGAAGGCTTGCTGAATGTACAGTTGCAGAAGCTGAAGTTCAATACTCACACATTCTGCTGCCTAAATGTTGTAGGCCGCCTATGTGACAGTTCGAAATTGCACACTGATTCATGGAATTATTTATGAGTAAAACATGGATGTGTGTGCCATTCTGCAGGCAAATCCCTGGTTGACGAAGGGGGATTTTTGGGCAGGATGCACGCAAATCCCTGTTTTACACGCAAATAATTCCATAAATCAGAGCCTAAAGGCCTGACTCCTGGAATTTTTTTGCATGGTAGTGTGGGAAATCTAGCCAATCAACTGCTCAGGCAGACAGGCCTGATATATTTATTTATTTTTTTTACATTTATTTCAGCCCACAAAACCCGGAGGCATCTAGGCTCCAGTTACAGAAAAGTGCATGTTCACAATTGAATGTTACAGGTAAGTAGAATAGTTTCATTCATTGTCACATTAGGTAGTTAGAGTCGGTTAGAGTTAAGGCACAGAGTACAGCTGTGTAGGGAACATTAGGCATTTGCAGGATGGTGATAATGCTGGCACAATGCAGGGCTGGCTAGGTCACAATAGGCAGTTACAGATAGGTACGGTCAGATTAGGTAGTTGCAGGATGGTAATAATGCAGGCACAGCGCAGAGCTGGCTAGGTCACAATATGCAGTTTCAGGTAGGTACGGTTACATTAGGTAGTTGCAGGATAGTATTAATGCAGGCACAGCGCAGGGCTGGCTAGGATACAATAGATAGTTGCCGATAGATTCAGTAGGCTCAGCGTGCGGCCAGCTAGGTCACAATAGGCAGTTACACATAGGTACAGTTGCAAGATGTTAATAATGCAGGGACAGCACAGGGCTGGCTAGGTCACAATGTGCAGTTACAGGTAGGTATGTTCACATTAGGTAGTTGCAGGATGGTATGAATATGGGCACAGTGCAGGGCTGGCTAGGACACAGTAGGTAGTTGCCGATAAATTCAGTATGCTCAGCACACGGCTGGCTAGGTCACAATAGGCAGTAATAGATAGGTATGGTCACATTAGGTCGTTTCTAGGATGGTATTAATGCAGGCACAGCCCAGCTCACCTTAACTTCCCTGCAACTAAAGTTTTTTCCTTGAATTTCAAGGGTTTTGTTATTCCATAGATTTTAGAATGCTTCCAGACCACTAGCATGGTTTTTGGCCATGGTCAGTGGGCATGGCCTTTGGCCGTGTCCACTGTCCATTTTAAAATGCTACCAGGCCACCGGCCATGGCCTTCGGATTGCAGGCTTTGAGAACTCACAATGTTTTTAGGCAATGCGAAGTGAGGTTACATTATTTGCTATGCAGCACACACTTTGGTTAAGCAGCGTTCTCCAAGTGGTACACCCCTTTTTGGTCCCATCATTTTGGTGCAGCCCGATTTCAGTACGAACGCCATTCCGGCGCCGACATTGCAGCCACCTCTAAATGTCCTTATGCTAAATAAGATCACATGACTGCACTGCAACAAACCTTGCCACCTCCCGCTTGCATTCCTATTCTTTTGTTTTAATTACATTTTTTTAAAAAACATACAGCCTTGAAACTTGGTCTGTCAGAGTTTGAGGCCCAGCATTTAACCACTAGGCCACAATGGCTTGGTGCTTCATGGGACATACATTTCATACATAGCCTATAATATGGTATGTTTAATGATAAAAGGCTAGGTATGGACTTGTGAACATTCTAACAATAACATCATTGTAGCATAATGGTAAGTGCTGTGTCTCAGACTCCTTAAGGCCAGGGTTGTCTGATAGCAGCGTCCAGCATAAATACGCTCTTTTTCATTTAATTTTTTCTGTTTTATAATGTTGCCCAGAGACGGTGTGGTCCTCTTTTTGAATATATGTGCAGTGTAAGGGGGAATGTATGGTGTGAGGCATGTCATCTGAGAGGGTGTGCATGCAATGTTTGTGCGTTTGATGTGAGCATGCGTGTGTCTACATGGTGTAAAGTTCTTTGTGAGGGATAGATGCATGAAGTTTATAATGTTGCAGTAAATAAATGTGTTTCATGTTGAATATGTTTTCAATTCTGCAACAACAGTGTATTACATGTCCCATTCTGTTTTTTAATGTTGCAGTAAATACATCTTTTTCACATTTAATCCAGATTACAAAATGCAAATTGCCTGCAGGTTCATGCCAATTGCGACCTCTCGCGATAAAACATCCTTGTGCGTAAGGGTACAAAATGCAAAGTATCTGCAAGTTCATGCTGCGCCAATTGCGGATTCTCATGCCAAAACATCATTGCACCGAGAGGTCCCTGCCCCAACTGGCTGCATCTAACGGGGCTCAACCAAACAAAAACTGTGACAAAAAGGTCACGCCATAACAGCATGCACCTAACTGGCCATGACAAAATGTCTTCCATGCTCCAAGCCCCTTGTTTTATGGCCAGTCTGTTGGTGACTGTTGTGATACATCATAACCACATTTAAGCAGCACAGAAATGGGAACAAAATGACTGGCTGCAAGAATAAAATATGCCCAGGTTCCTTCTGCACCCATAGCGAAAATCAAAAGCTGGCACCCATGAATATACGCACGCTTAGCTTCAAAGTGAGGAAGGGCCAGCTCCCTCAGGCCATGTTGCTCTAAGTGATCTTGTAACTTTGCCTTATTTATGAGGAACCATGGCCTGAGTGGGTTGGTCTTTTCCTCGTTATGAATACAAGCAGGGTCAGTCCTCCAGGGGGAGACCCGGGTCACCAGTGATTTGTCAACCTCGATGTCACTGTTGCTGTAAAAATATCTATTTTTTTATTATGTATAAAACATTGCAGGATTTGAGAACTCACAATTGTTTTAATTAATGCCCTGTCTGATAACATTATTTGCTGAGAATCACATACAATCACATATTTTGTTTAAGCAGCATGCTACAATCCCCTTTTTATGTGCAGTCTCTTGGTCACTGTTGTGATACATCACACGATCCCAACTACCCACATTTAAGCAGCACAGAAAAGGGTGAATATGTTTGGCTGCAAGAATAACATATGTCCAGGTACTTTTGCCCTATACCAAAAATCAAAAGCTGGCACCCATGAATGTACGCACAGTAAGGGGCCACATATTTTAAAGTTAAATATACAAATGTAGTTCAATTGACCTTCTCCGTAGAAGAAAGTGCACAAGACAAAATAGCATTGGACATTTAAAAAAAAGTAATGAACACCAGAAAAATAACCTGAGAGAGTATATCTATCAATAAATATGCCCGAAAAGTATAAAAGGTGCTCACCTTTTAAATCTGGAAATCTGTAGTGAAATATTCCATGGAAAAAAAATCCTGATATGAAACAAGTGCTTGTTGTCTTGTGGGTAAGCAGCTGCACTGGGAACATGACAACCTGAGTAAAATCCTGGTATCCAAATACTTGAGAAAGCTTACCAACCTAAAAAAAAAAAACAAGGAGTTGCATCCGACCCTCTGAAAAAGGTTACGCTGTCCACCCACAAGTGTCCTTTTGCTGGTGCTCTAAAAAGCAACCACAATCAGGGGAAAATAACAGCACCAGTTCTCTTGCCACATAGTGGGCAAATACTCATGACTTACTTGCCCTCTCATCATTTCCCCGCCTCACACCCATGTCTGTCTTTCAACAATACTCTGCTTTATAAAGCTAAAATCAACTGTACACATGACATAGTGTCACTGAAATATATAAATCCTTATGGAACAATGTTAGGCAAAAGTTTACAATTGTGGAATTATCCCCCCCATCTTGACTGTGAGACTACAAATACCAGAACGCAATTTTAAAAAAAATAATGCGGATGCCGTGTGTTATGAGATATTTAAAACTTTGAGAACTCACAGTGTTTTTAGGTAACGCGCAGTGAAATTAAATTGTTTGCCAAGGAGCACAACATTTGGTTAAGTAGTATTCTCCAAGCGGTACACCCCTATTTGGTGCCACCATTTTGGTGTGAAAGCCATTCCGGTGCCGTTATTTTGGTATGATGCATGTTTGGACGTGGCTGACTTTGCAGTCATGTCTAAATGCTATAATTCTAAATAAGATCACATGACTGCCCTGCACCAAACATCACTACCTCCCACTTGCATTGCTTTTCTTCTAATTACATTAAATTAGTTTAAAAAAATAAAACAGAGCCTGAGGCGCAGCATTTAACTAGTAGGCCACAATGGCTTGCTGCTTCATGGGGCATGCATTTCATACTTAGCCTATAATGTAATATGATCAATGATAAAAGGCTCGGTATGAGACTTGTGAAAATCCAAACATAATTGTAGCATAATGGTTTAGTGCTGCATCTGATGGGGGTTATCTGATAGCAGTGTTCAGAATAAATGTGTTTTTTTAATTTAATTTTTTCTGTTTCATAAAAATGTGCATGCCGTGTTTTATGAGATATTTAAAACTAAGAAAACACACAGCATTGAGGACTGTGGACTGTTTGCCATCCATGCAGTAACCCGAGACCAACCCTGCTTAGTTTGAAAGTGAGGAAGGATCCAGCCCCGCCAGGCCATGCTTCTCTAAGTGTTCTTCTAAGGCGGGGGCATATATCAGGCAACATGGCCTTAGTGAGCTGACCCCTTCCTCACTTTGAAGCTAAGCAAGGTTCATCCCAGTCACTGCAGGGATGTAAAACCCAACGTTGCTGTAGAAATACCTGTTTTATTATTGACTTGGAGACTACAAATACCAGAATGCAATTCAGCAAAAGGCAAATAATTGTCTCTGAGTGCAAAACATTCAAGGACTGACAGTAGAATGGTGTAAACAAAGTAAATAATTCAGATGCCCATTCGGTCACCCATCCATAAATTAACCGGGACTGACCCTGTTTAGCTTCAAAGTAGGACTGACCCTGCTTACCTTCAAATCAAGAAAAGGGCTGGCCCATTCCTCTAAGTTTTCTTGTAAGTTTGGCTCATTTATCAGGCAACACGACCTGAGGAAGCTGGCCGCTTCCTCACTTTGAAGCTAAGCAGATCTGTCCTGGTTACTGCATGGCCAGTGATTGTTCACCCCAACGTCACTTTAGTTATAAAAATATCTTTCAAAAAAAGAAAATGTTAAAACATGTAAACATGGGTACTGAACTACACATAACCGCGGTTATCTGTAGTCCTTTGTATCCACGGATATAGCCGTGAATATCGGCAAAAGAGATGGAAGAAAATGCATCCCTACCCCCCAGGCCATCACCAAGTGCCCCCCTCATCTGCACCAGCTTCCCCTACTCTCCAGATGGCCTCCTCACCTCGCCTGCCTCCCTTTCACGTTAGAGCACACGCTGCTTCTGTGAGGCAGTTTGCTTTGAGATGTCGGCTATTTGCGGCTATAGCCGAAGCTACAGAAAGCTTTGTGTTGGTAACTTGGTCCCTGGATCCCCTCCAACTCCCAAATTTCACTCAGTGCTTTTTAACCATCCCCCCACCTCTACTCTGATGGCATTTGTATGTTTTTTGAACTGCATATAGCATTTTACTGTGTTTCATTTTCCCATAACCTTGGCGATGGCATCCAATATCTCTCGCTTTGAGAGAAAAACAAGATGGCGTCGTTTCATTTCTGAAAACCATGATCCTGCAATACACCATGGGAGATATAACTATTATTTATTGGAGAATGACCACCCCCTTCTCCGTCAAATTTTAAAATAACCACAGAACGGAATAACCCCAAACCATGAATGGTGTGCAAGTCAATGCTTCGTGCTCAAGTTGTTTTGGACCTGGTCCAAATTCGTCCAGCGGTTTGGGCTGTGAGCTTTGTCAAAAATGCAACTTTTTGTCTGTGGGGAAAATGAATGTAAAGTAAGCCGCACTTTTGGCAAAAACTTTTTTGGGGATGCTTAATAGCTTTTTGAATTTTTAACAAATCTTTATGAAACGTTGCAGTCTGGGGGGCACCCAGACTTTTAATCAGTTTTGAAATTTCGTCCAAATCTGTTAATCAAATCAAAAGTTATTAACAATAGAATTTTGAGGGGTTCCTATGTGTCTCTGACTCCCCTTAACGATAGGGCAGCTATCGCCACCCTATAAAATATATAAATATGTATATATATATTCATTAATAAAACGTTGTTAAAGGGACGTTATGGTTAAGTTGCGCTACTAAAAACCTATCAGATTCAGTAAAAAAACGTTGTTAAAGGGACGTTATGGTTCAAAGTAAAACCGAAAAACCCCTGAAATTCGGCAGTTATGGTAAGATAAGCAACCATAACTCGCGCCACCGTGCACTGCTAACACTAACACCCAGGACATCAAAGATGACATCACAAATGTATTACTTTTTTGTTTTCTCACAGAAATGTGTAGTACTCTGGAGTGGCTAGAGGAGCATTTCCCACAAGACGTAATGTCAGAAGATAGTGCACCTAATGGTACACACTTTACTATATAAACCAATTAATAAACTAATTAATAAATATTATTTTGTGTACATTTAACATATACATTTTTTTTTACAGACCATACAAAAATTGCCACTACCACAGAAAAAGAAGCGGTGGATAACACTCTGGAACACATTAACCAAAAAATGGACCAACTTATGGCAAATTTTAACGATTTAAAGAACTGGAAGATCACCTAAAACTACCAACAACATACCATTGTCCCACCTGTACTTGTCCCCCCTCACCATATCCCACTCATTTAACCCCAAACTCTCTCCATGGACCAAAACGTTTTGATGACATTTCCATCCCTTCTTCACCTGATCCCAATTATGTTGAAATCCGTAATTCTCCTGTTTTCGTTTCCGTTTCTGCCCCACCTTCTCAGTCATAAATTGTTTATATATGTCAAATAAAGTTACTTTTTTATATTGTGTTGTAATTACTTTCAGTTCCTTGTGTTAAAACAAATTTAGGTGTCCACGGACAGCGCGCTGGTTCGGAAATGTTCGTAAATAAACGAAAATGTAAGTGTCCTGAGGACACTATATCTGTCTGTAATGTTCTCATGCAAGTTGAAACTGTTCTAAGAACACTCGTACTGTCCTGAAATGTTCGTAAATAAACGAAAATGGAGGTGTCCTTAAGAACACTATGCCTGTTCATAGTGTTCGTTAGCAAGTTGAAACTGTTTTAAGAACACTCCTGGTGTCCTGAATTGTTTGTAAATAAACAAAAATGGAGGTGTGCTGGGGACCCTATGTCTGTCCGTATTGTTCGCAAGTAAGTTACACTGTGCTAAGAACAAACGGCTGTCCGTAACTGTTCGTTTTACTTGTGACGCACTTTTAATTAGTTCAGGACCGGAACACTGTCCGTAGAAAATCAACACGCATGTGCAAAACAATGTCCGTACATTGGGTGTCTTGCGGACGGCCGCTTCCTTAGCGAACATGCTCATGAAGCAATCATGTGACCGCGCCCACGCTGATCGCGTGTTCTGAATACGGGCACTGTTCATATCCCCGAACAGTTTAAAAGTACATTTCCAAGTAATCCACAATATTTCTCATTAAAAACTCACCATACCACACATCCCACCTACTAATCCTAAGTTTCCACATAGTTTTTGTGACTTTTTGAACCTTTTTTGGTGTTCGATCTGTCTTGCGGAGAGCGCGAATGTCTGCGAACTGCGTACAAGCACCCCTATAAAAGACCACGCCCTAGAGCTCATTCTCATTGTGTTTCTGGCTATTCCACAGAGCACACTGCATTTTGCTGCATACTTTGCAGATTTTGAGATTTCCATCTCCAAGCCGGTGACATCCATGGCTCCACTATTGCCACCTGGTGCTACATCTGCCTCAGTACCACCCCCACCCCCTCCACCACCACCATCTCCCCAAGGGCCTGAAGAGGGGAAAAGGAGTGAGTATACAGAGGAGGAAGAAGAGGATGACGAGAATGAGGTAGAGGAAATCCCTACTACCCACCCTCAGCGTGATTCTTGGGTGTGGCGGTTGTTTACCATTCATGGGAATGTTCCTAAGGCTTGTGCGAAACGTGTCACCTGCAATGAGTGCAAAATGGTACTCAGTCACGGGAGGCACGGTGCGTACAGCTTTGGGACCACGACCATGAAGCAACACCTGAACTCATTCCACACTGGGGCCATTCGCCAGGTTGTACCTTGCGAAGAGCGTAGTAGGTTGATTGCCTCTACTTCATCCTTCGTTTCTGATCCTGTCACCACAAGGAACACCTCTGTTGGACAGCGTCTTCCTCAAGCTGCCTCACAGGCCATACAGAATTCTGATGACCCTTACCTTTTGAGGGTCACAGTTGTATGTATGTACTGTGACACAGTGCTCTGCAGGGGGGAGCGATTTCGGAGTGCTTTTGAGACTATTGTCTCAGAGCACGAGAAGACATGCTGACTACCCAAATAAAACCCACTCTATATCTTCCTCTCTCAGCTAGCCCTTTCTTATCCCTCTGGTTGGTGTCCCCCCCTTTACCCTCCTTTCCCCTCCTCTCCTAGTGTGTCGTGTATAAAAAACCAAAAGAAATACAAAATAACAAATATAAAAAAAAATAAGGCTGTTTTCAGAGCCGCCTTTCACAGTTAAAAAATAGAAGTGAAGATAAATAAAGCAGGGCCCTTTGTATATCTTAAAAGTCAGCGGACAGTTAGTGAAAATGAAAATAAATTGGGGTGCTACCCTATTGTAACCATTGCATTTTTCTCTGGGAGCAAGTGGTGGCTCCGAAAAGAGCCTTTGGGAGGTGTTTGTATGTCAAAAATTATAAATACTTAACACCTACTACAAAATGGATGCTGTTTTTCTAACCAAGGTCGCAATGCATTTTGTACATTTCTAAGAAAAATCTGATTGCCAGCATAAGTAAGATGGACTCCATCTCTGCGGAAAATGTATGTACTACGAAACATAATATTTTCATTGTGAAAAGAGGACATGCCAAAATCTCTTAGGAAGGCACAAACAGTCTTATTGACATTACGCCTTGCTTTCTCCATTTGTGGACCACATGAGAAAGAACGAAGCCACATTTGTCTCTGCGCAATCCGTGAAAAAATTACTTTGGAGTTTGGAAACATGTCCATGATCTTCTGAAGTCCTTCTTTCATTGCAAATTGCAAAGAAATTCCAGACACATGTCCTAAACTGTTCCCTTCACAATGAATTACAATTATGTCTGGATGTTCCTCTATCTTCAAAGTTGCACAGAGAGGTAGCAAGTCCAACCACTTCATTCCACACACTCCATGCCAGTGCACTTCCACATGTGCGAATCCAAGATCTATAAATACTCCACAGCTTTCTGCATGCACCTTCAACCAATGTATCCACGAGTCTCCCAAAATCCACACAATCTGTTTTTTGAAACACTCAGCCATAGCTATCTGTTCTTCTCTCAGCAAAAAGAATATCTGAGAAAACCTCTCCTGGCACAACACACTCACTAAACTTTACTGACCAATCCCTTGCTACATTCAATCTCATTTGCATGCCTCCCCACCCCAAATTCCCCGGATGTAATACGCGGTGTCCTAGAACTACCGCCATGTCCGCTAACATATCGTAACATGGACAGCCCTTCTACCATTTCCACTTCACTCTCTGTACCATTCCCTCATTGGATGTAGCTAAGAAATCACATGAACATCCACCAATCAAATCCAAGACCTCTACATGTAACTGCATCATCATAGATCAGCACTGCAAATGTACGGTGAATCTCTCGGAGTACAAGTCTCTTACCATTGGCAAGCACGATCTACGGGAAATACTATACAAGTCTCCAAGATTTCTACTTGCAGCTTCATCCATATCCATATGCATGAACACAAACTACAGGTATGCATATTTTCTATACAGTACATGAACACATTTTCTAACCGACTTTTACCTTGTATAATCTGTAAAATGAATCTACGATCATTTTTTCATTGTCCTAAAATGAACTGTGACTTACAAACCTTTATACCGTTTAATTTCTTCATACACACACACATACGCAAATAATGTTAAACCAACATTTTTGAAATAAAATATATAGACTACATATAATCAAACAAAATTACATGCACACTCTATGATCAAATCTCAAACAATAATATTTGTACAAACACATAATTGGTTTAATTTTTTTCAATTTATATAATTACTTACATTTATATAGGACAAGCAGGCTATGACATTGACTCACTATTACGTGGAAAAGCAGGCTATGACATTGACTCACTATTACGTGGAAAAGCTTAGTTATAGGTATAGTGGTATACAGTGGTACATTATGAATTTCACAAGCCATAGTAAAGATATTTTCTTTCCTACAGTTAGTCATAAGATAGTTTTAATCGTTTTGAGGAAGGCGCTGAGCATTTCAATTTAAAAAGTCTATGTCTAAATTAAAAACAGTGCTATATACAAACCAAATTACTAATTTCTTTCTTTTACAATTGCAGTGAAGACCATTCTCCATAAAAGAAGCAGCCAAATTTGAAGTACAAAGAACAACTAAGAAGCAAACTGCTCATTTTTAAAAAAAAGTAAGTAAAATGTTACCATCATATTTGAATTATTACTCAAACACACTGTAAGGTTAATTCATGCTATTTTTGTGCCTAAAAATAGAGATTCTGTACCGTTCTGACCAGAAATTCCCCCGTCTTAAACAGTGATTTACTGGCAGAATGGCCCACAACTTGCTATTTTTCGACACACAAATTACCCAACTCAGCAGCTAGAATTTAGAATACCCATCCCTAGTAGTTATACTTCCCAAAGCACAATCACACACCATTACATACATCTTTATCATCTTACTCAGACACTTATGCACACAACACACATGCATTCCAGAACACCCCAAGCCATACCTTCTGTATTTTTTCAACAGACCCTAAAGAATGCCTACCAAAAAGCAACTCCATAGAAAGGAACGCAGAAGTAGAGCAAATGAAAAGAAAATTCTCCAAAATAAACATCCATCTATAGCAGAATTTGTAAAAAAAAAGTTGAAACACAACAGCTAATACAGTCATGTAGTGAAACAGAAGAAGTTTCTAGTACAAACACTTTGCCTCCTCTATCAAAAAGTAAAACAAACCAAAAAACAATTAACAGAAAATCAACTATCACTACAAATAAAACTTCTTCTATAAATCTTGATGTAGTACAAAGTAAGCATACCAAGAAAAGTATTTTAGCCAAAATGTTCAGTCACAAAGTCCTTCAAAATCTTATGAAAACAGGAGAGAAACCAGGTTCAACACTTCAAACCTATCGTAGAAAAGTAATCTTAGAAGCGTTGATAGACAGTGCAATTCTTCTCAAAAGAAAGTTATTTATTTTAGTGTTAAACAGAATAAAACCACTAACAAAACTAATAACTAAATTACAAAAAAGACTTCTCAATAAACAAAATGTCAACAGAAATAACTTCTTAAATATCTGTGGAGGTGAATGGAGTCACACTACAAGCACAGAACCATACTTTAATGAAGAAGCGTACAAACAAAAGCAAACAAATACAATTGCAATACATAGCAGTGGTCGAGGTTATGAAAAAGTTAATAATACCATAATGGAACAAGAAGTACTCCTTACAAAAATATGCCCTGAAAACGTAGATTTACCCCTCCATTCAACTGAATCAGAACATCTAGTGTACAAATGGCCATGCACGTCAATGTGTAACATTCCCAAAAATATGTTCAAGTCTTTACCCAATTCCTCAATCAATATGTGAAAAGCAAAGACAAAATCAAAATGAAACTACTGCAAAATATGGATGCTTGTCCAGTAGGCAAGTACACAGGACTACAAGGACATACATTGGCCTGCATTACAGGACCTACTTGCAAAACAACCTTCCATGATATCAAAAGGATATCAACACATCATGCAAGTATAAGAAATCTAGTTTATAAACTGTACTATGCTGAAAGTCCTGCTTTAGCACTAGCCAATTTAAATAACATTCTTCTACATGCTACAGCAAAAGACCTACTAAAAGAAATCGACTATATCCAGACAAAATATTTTGGAAGTGAAACCCACTTACAAGATGAATTAGCTGTAAACCAACTTCATAACAATTCTGCACATGGCAACCTTTCACTACACACATACAAAAAGAAATACTAAAATTTGAAAGTACTTCAGGTGAAGTACCAAACCACGTGTGTGTATGTTGCCGCAGAACTTTTTATAAAAGTAACACAAAAACTGTAGAACTATCATACAAAATAGAAGACAATGAAGAATCTAAATAGTTTGAATTAGCTCTCTACCTTATAGCAGAAAACAAATACAAAATCACTGACCCCATAATACTTTGCAGTTACTGCACTACAAAACTTGACAACAACCAAACTCCTTCACGTGCTATCACAAATAACTACCAAAACCCCTTCAACAACTTAATTTTTATGAGAGCATCATAATTCAAACACTGCACCCATTTCAAGCAATAATACGCCTTCAACCAAAAACTGCAAAATTACCTCCCTCTGAATTAGTGAAAGGTATTTCTGGAAAAGTAGTGTATTTACCATTAGATCTAAAAGAAAATGTGCACACTATAGGAGTGCAACGTCCAATTCAACAATCTTTAATTTTATCTTGGTAAATGGTTTACCTACAAAAGACAAAAAGAATTGGCAACAACTGGTAGATTTACATAAAGTTAACGAAGCCCTGCAATATCCTAAAGAGAATAATGAATATTACAAAGAAATTAATATTGAAGAAAACTTGAAAGATACAACTAAAATAATTCAAGAGACACAAGAAGCTGGTCAATTTGAGCTCCTAGATCCTTTAGACCATTATACAATTCATCCATTGCACTCTAATGACACCATAGAAGATGCACTGGAAACGTACCAAATGTGTCAAACAAAAGGATCACCAATCAGCATATGGGAAAAAAGTATAGAAGCACGTGCTTTTCTTCTAATCTTTCCGACTGGCAAAGGAGGAAGATACGATGATAGACCTATTCAAATATCAGCATCAGAATATCGCTCATTATGAATGTATTCTGAAGATCCCAGATTTCGACAAAATGTGGAATACATATTCCACCTACTCTTTGAAAGTGAACTAGCAACTTTATGTTACGGAGTTGCACACATATTAAAATCAGGATCACACGTTCAAAATATGACAGCTACACAATTATTACAAAAAGTTCAACAAAAAGATGAGATTTTACAAGCAAATCTTACAAATCTATTAGCAAATATGCGTGGTACTAAAGAGTACTGGTTTCGACGTCATGGAGATGTACGTTGAATGATCAGAAACCTTGGCCCACCCACTTGGTTTGTTACATTAAGTTGTGCAGAGTATGCATGGGAAGATTTACATGCTTTCCTACGCATATCAAATGAAAACAAAACAAAGATAGATATACTAATACCTGGAGAACTTTGTTCTCAGGATCCTGTTAATGTTTGAAGATATTTTCACCATCACTTCATTGCTATGCTACATTTCATTTGTAATAAAACTGTTCCTCCCCTTGGAGAATTGCAACTCTTCTTTTGGAGAAAAGAATACCAAGCCAGAGGAGCACCACATGTCCACATGCTTTTATGGATTAAAGATGCTCCTAAATTTGGTCAAGACAGTGATGCCACTGTTTTACAGTTTATTGAAAAATATGTCACTTGTGAAATTCCATCAGAATCCACAAATAGTGATCTTCATGCAAGCATTTTACAATTCCAAAAACACAAATGTGGCAAATATTGTCGTCGCAAATACAAAAACAAAGGAAAATACTACACCAAATGCCGATTTGGTTTCCCTAGACCAGTTACAAATACAGGTCAAGTGAACAACCTCATGTCTTCAGTTAGACATAGTGTTAAAGGTAAGTCACCTAAAAATACATATTACATAAAAAGAAAAGAAGAAGAAAAATATATCAATGATTACAATGCAATCATTGCCCACTTATGGAATGCAAACATAGATGTGCAGTACATTGCAGACAATTCTACTGCAGTTGCACGATATGTCACAGCATACTTAACCAAATCAGAAAAGACAGAGCTACAAGACCTCTGGAATGACCTGTCATCAGATAAAACAGTGTCTCAGAAACTATACAGCTTGGGCATAAAAATGCTGTCCCATAGAGAATGTGGATCCTATGAAGCAGCTGCTCGATTAACTGGTACTGCATTGTATGGTAAATCTGCAAATATAGTATGTCTAAGTCTTGGTCCAGCTAAATCTAGAAAAAGAGTTCTAAAATCATACGAAGATATAGAAACAATAGCCAAACAAGATCCCAACAGCCAAGACATTTTAAAAAACAATTTATTGGACACATACTACCCAAACAGGAGTAAAACTTTGGAAACCATGTGTCTATACCACATAGCCCAAAACTACACATACAAAAATAATAAAAAACCTGATGAACAAAACCGTAAATACAAAGTGACAAACTGTGAAGGCAGCTTAGTAAAACTCACCAATCAAATTTAATTAATCATATAAAATTGTCATTAAAGACTCCTCAACTTAAAGAAGTATATGACATGTCCCTGCTACAATTCTTTAAACCATGGAGAAAAGAAGAAGAAATACTAGATAACTATAACTCATATGAAGACGCTTTCAAAGCAAATGAAAGCAGTATAACTGATGTAAACTTTGCACAGTACAAAACAATGTTGCACAATGAACAGCAACACGAAGAAGAACCCCAGGCCCAACTAGATAAGGACACTCCTGAAAGTAGTCAACCTTCTGTCACAGGAAGCCAAGAACCACTGGGAGACCCACTAATAACAAATGAGGCAGAATTAGCTATGATAGAAGTAGAACACACCATGTGTCAGTATGAAGATAATGAAGACTTAACTATACTACAATCAAAGCTAAACAATGAGCAACGTAACATTTTTCAAGAAGTAACAAAAGAAATTGCACATGGTCTACAACATGAAAACAAAGAATGCACCTGTCAAAATTACAAACCTATACTATTGTATGTCAGTGGTGAAGCTGGTTCTGGCAAAACATTCCCAATCAAAATCATCAGTAAGTTCCTTCAACAATTGACAAACAACAAACTGTCAGCTGTTGTCACTGCCCCCACAGGTTTAGCTGCCTACAACATAGGTGGTGTCACTTTACACCGATTACTATTCCTACCAGTGGAACACCAAAACAAATTAGATTATTACAAACTTTCTTCCGAAGCTGCAATGGAACTACGCAGAGTATTGAAACAAATGAAAATGCTACTAATAGATGAAGTGAGCATGGTGTCCAACCTAATGTTGGCTTTGATTCACCTCATATTACAAGAAGTACTCAAAACAAACTATGAAGAGCTCTTTGCAGGAAAACACATTATTGTTTTCAGAGGTCTTCTTCAATTGACACCAGTAAAAGGTGAGCCTATTTTTAAAACATTAGGACACAAACTCTGCCGCAAAACTGTTGGCAGCATTGGAAATGTCAACCTTTGGCAACATTTCCTATACAGAGAATTAACAGAAAACATGTGCCAATCTGCAGATCTCACTTATGCCAACATTGGAAAAAGTATCACAGTTGGTATACTTTCTAAAGAAGCAGAAGGAATATTGAAAACCCGGCACATTCATGCACTTTATGGTGATAATGCATGTGCTACAGATGTTATGGAACAATTAGCCCACAAAAATGTCAATTGTATGGCCTTAATGCCAACTCTTGCAAGCTGTTTCAAATTCAATGAAATAATGTTAAGTAAAGAAATGCAACCAATAATGGAAATTAGCGCCACAGACAAACTAGATGTACATGGAATGACACTACCCATGTTTGACCGAGCCACAACAAGACTAATTAGTTTAGAAAAATCAATCTCAAACACAGCAGGCATGGAAAAGATGTTAAAATTATCCTTAAATTGCAGAGTAATGCTAAAACATAACCTTGACGTGGACCAAGGACTAGTTAATGGAGCAGTGGGAACAGTTGTTGGCTTTCAAACATTCCCACGTGACAACAAAATTCAGTTTGTCAATATTCTCTTTGACAAACTTTCAGAAGTAAAACGAATAGGACGCTCAACAGCTCGATTCCTTCTCTTCAAAGACATGTATGTACGCAGAGAACAATTTTCTCTAACTCTTGCATACACAGTCACCATTCATAAATCACAAGGTCTTACCCTAGACAAAGCAATGATAGACATTGGTAACACAGTCTTTAAAGAAGGCATGAGCTACGTAGCACTATCACGCTTACGTATACTTGACGGTCTATTTCTAATCAACTTTGATGCAAGTAAAATAAATGCTGATATTCCTTGCATTTTAGAATACAATAGACTTCGTTCACTATACACTCCCCATCTAAAAACATATTCTGTTCCACAAAAAGTAAAACATTATAAAAGAAAAATAAATCAAACAGAAAAGCAACAGGATGTCACTACAAATCCTCCAAAGAGAGTAAAAGAAAGTAATACTTCATCAAGTGCCACAAGCAAAAAAGAATCAATTAGGGAAAGTAAACCAGGTACGTCTTCAAAGAAGGAAGACAAACTCCAAAAAAAGCAGTCAGATACAGAACTACCGGTCCATTTAAACTCTCAAATATAGTTGGTGTAAGTTGCTACGCACATGTAACAATTAATATTCTATTTCAATTACCACCAATTTTGAGAACATTTACTTACACTGTACAGACCCATTGTGTTTGCAAATGTTAGTACTTCACAGAAACGCAGCAAACAATCCTGACAACACGTATAGTGTTTATGGAATGAGACAACAATTGGACTACTGTGCTGGAATGGTGAAATTCACTATAAACTCACAGGAAGATCCACAAGAATTTCTAATGTACTTACTATTAGTACTGGAAAACAAAAACATACCTATAAATGAAATCTTCCAGATTTCATACATGTGGAAACATACATGCACTCTCTGCAACAATGTGACACAAGAACAAATCCCCAATGAACGCTTTGTGTATATATCAATACCTAATTGTAAATCTGTTGCATTTCAGCAACTTGTACAAAATGCAAACCATGGTAGATTATGTTCAACCTGCAATTCAGATAATCGCTCCACGTTAGTAATACAAACACATAGTAAATACGTAATACTAATGCTTCTACATTACAATGCAGATGGTACCAAAAACAACTGCAAGCTGACTGGATTCACACGTGGTCAAATATCACTTGGTAGGAAAACCTTCACAACAATAGGTATAATCTACCACGCAGGAGCCACAACCAATTCAGGGCACTACACTGCATATATAAAAAAGAAATGTGGATGGTTTGAATGTAATGATAGTACCATTACTCTAAAGCAGAGATTACCAGCACATCTTACAAACGCTTATTTAATGTTCTTAAAACCAAAATGTGATAACTAAACTGTACTTAAACCTTAAGTACACTTGGAGTAAAAAAATATAAACTGTCACAATATTCCAAAAGCTATCTAACTGCCCAAAGATGCTACAACAACTAATCAGATAAATTAATACCACTCAAATAGAGAAAAAAACAGACAGTTAGAATACGCCAATTGGTATCTAACTGTCCCAAAATTTAGAAATATCCAAACAGATAAATCAATACCACGAAATTATATATGAAAATAAACAGTTAGAATATGCCTACTGGTATCTAACTGCTCCAAAACTTTACAATATCCAAACAAATACCTAATATCTTACTGCTCCCAAAAACTGGAACAATCCAATGTATAAAGCATTAGCCAGAAACAACAAGTAAACACTGAAAACAAACAAACAAATAAACTGTAGCATAACACAAAAAGTTTTTTTTTAATCCAACATGGATTTTTTTTTCTCCCACAGACCCAATGATTTTAGCAACAAACACAGAGACTGAGCAAATTGCACAGTAATCTGGTTTGTCATCTACTAAATATGAGGGTAAAAAAAAGAAGAAAATGTTTATTGTACAATGTAATAAGTCTTTATAAAATACTAATACTAACATGCTATTTTCTTTTATCACAGAAATGAACAAGGAAAACATGGACTCCCGTTACTAAACCAAATAGTAAGTATAACATGATAAATACAACCATTGCAGCATATCACACCCATACTGGCTTATAACAATGTTCCTTATAAATGTGTTTTTGACCCAAAGTTTTAAGCGACTGTGAGTGTGATATGCTGCAGTGCTTGTGGCCAGAGCATAGACTCTTGGGTGCATGGCATATGAGTGTGCTATGCTGCGGTGGTTGTGGCCAGGTCATAGAGTCTTGGGTGCATGGCCAAATGGCCATGCACCCAACATTCTATACCCTGGCCACAACCACCGCAGCATATCACACCCATAGATTCAAGCATTGCAACCATTTTAATGTCCGTGGACACAAGGAAGTTCCTAGAACACATTCAACTTGCCAGAGGACGATACGGACAGCGTCCTCAGGACACCTCCATTTTCTTTATGTACGAACATTTCAGGACACCGCGAGTGTTCTTAGAACACTTTCAGCTTGACAACGAACAATACAGACAATGTCTTCAGGACACCCACTGCGAACATTCCAGGAGCCCACGAGTCTTCTTAGAACACTTTCAACTTGACACCAAATCCATTCTGTTTATTTACGAACATTTCAGAACAGCCCTGTTGTCCGCAGACAAATCGAACACAACAAAAGCGTCTAGCACATAAAAAAATACAACATTGCACCTATCTCATACTCCCCCACCCTCCCCAAACACTCTTACACACCAACACACTCCACTAAATACAATTTTTAAACCAAGTTTCACCTCGCTGTCCGCGGTCGTCCGCAAATGCAAGATGTCGGGCGCCACCAAAAATCTGATGCGCTCCATGCCCCACGCCGTCCAATCAGCGAACACGTCGGATGTCCGTGGACATCGCGCAAGCCGCTCGGCCAATCAGGGCACTGTCCGCGGAGCGAACCGGGAAGTCCGTCCGCGAAGCGAACGGAGATAGCACTATTTTTTTTGCCTTACATTTTGGTCATTTTAAAAAGAACTACTGAACAGATTTACACCAAATTTGAAAAAGCACGCTTTCGGGACCAAGCCCCGGCTCCTGCCGCTAATTTGGTGTAAATCCATCCAGCGGTTTGGGCTGTAGGCATACGCAAAGTTTTTTCCCATTATGTCTATGGGAAAAAACAAAAGTTTTGAGACCCCCCTATAACTTTGCCCTCCCTGGACCAAACCTCTCCAAACTTTGCAAAGAAATTTAGAGTGGGCCATATACTTTTTTTGCAAAGTTTGGTGAGGATTCGTCCAGAGGGAGCGAAGTTATAAGCCACCCAAAAATTCTCTTCCTATGGAAACACCAACTTAACCATAACTACATGGACGCTACCGCGTCCATGTAATATATATATATATATATATCATCTTTAGTGTTTTGTAATGTGTTCAATACAGTACCTCTACGTCATGTCCTCTGCTTACTATTAATAAACAAAAAGAACTTCCCAGGATATGTGATATCACCACTGATGTCAACGATGATGCCATGTATGATGTAATTTCTCATGCCATGTGTATCTGTGTGAGCAGTGCATGGTGGGGGTTTGATTTGTGATTATGTATTCTGATGTGAAAAAGGTTAGCCTTAAGTTAAAATCATGAGTACCTCATCTTGCAGGACAACTTCCACTTGACATCGAATTCTACATACTTCAAATGGTTCATCTGCAGTTTATGAAAGTTTTGTTTATTTTGATGTGAAAATGGGAACAGTAGGATTTTATGTAAGGTTACACATCCTTTATTGTAATCAGCTAGTCCTGTAGGGGCTCTAACAATTCTTGAAAGTCGGTTTCTTGTTTTCTTCTACGCATCTACAGATTTCTTCAATTAGGAACGTTTTTACTAAACCAGCTTCACCAACAAAATAGAAGAGGCAGGGTTGATAAGCTACATGTTTTGTTCTCATACTGTAACCAATTTATTTTTGTTCAGTGACTTCCAAGTAATGCTGAGTTTTTCAATATTTACATGATCTACAATCACTGATAAATATTGTCAGATTGTTTTGATTCTCCATTGCATTTTCCACATCACTCATTAATTTTCTATTTCATTTAAAACTGTGATTTCTGTTTCTATTGCTTTATCTTGGCTGATCTCATCTTCTAACATTTGTTTATAAGTGCAAATTAGACATTTATAAGGTTGCTTTTTGTTACATCAAAAGCAGCCTGAAATGTATCATTCAATCCTATCAATTGTTTTTCTGTTTGACATGACTGAAATAACTGTAGCAGAGCCATTTAACATAATTATTTCTGCTATGCAGATTGTAAAGATAGTTTCAGATGGTTAACTAACCTGGGTTTCAATGTATCACCTAACACATTTCACAATTGAAGTCTCTATTTCAGATGTTTCTTTGGAAAGGGATTGTATTTTATTTGTAGCAGAACAACAGCTTTAGGAATACCAACTGAAATTTGCTAGATACAATCTGCCAACCACCGATCTGGACCCTTTTGGGACATTCTTCCCCCTAGACCTCACCACACCTGCCTTGAAAAAGACCCTCTGGGGTTGAAACACATGTCTGCTGACCATCCTTTCTAGACCATGTGTCTACACTATGAACAATAAAATCACACTATAAGACACAGCAATATGTGTGAGATCCTTATTTACAAGGGTCAAACAACATTACTCTAATTGCAAGGTAACCCAGACTGTTTTGCAACTTTTTTCACAAGAGGTATTGGGTTTACCTCTTCCAACCTGTGACCTTGCAGAGACAAATTGAATACAGTTAAAACTACACACAGAGCTCAGCACAGGAGCGTTCCATATCTAGAACCCACCCTCTATCCATATTATATTTGTGGTAGTGTGCTATTTCACATAAAGGACTTTTGTTTGGACAACATTTGACGATGCAGTATGTTTTAGAATGTCTTCACTGTTGGCATTTAATTCAACTAGACTTCTCTTTGGTGCCGATGCTGGACAAAGGCTTGCACAGAGAATGTGTTGAAATTTTCGGTACAATGCAGTGTCTGTTAAATGGTCTTATGGTTTGAATGAACCACATTCTTTATTCCTAAAATATTTATTGTGTCTGTGAAGCCATAAAAGTACATTAAAATAAAAGAAAACATGACTTAAATTTAAAAGGAGGCACATCATTCACAAACTACAGACAATTAAAGGTGCAGCTACGCTCAGTAAGAAATCATTATATAACAGTAATTTGGTTACATAAGATTTAAAATATAAAACATGGCCGTTATGTAATGAAGAGAGAGTGATCGCATACTCCTGCTTCTGAGCAACCGAGCTCTATGTTTGAAATGTGCTATTCCAAAAATGACATGCAAACCAGTATGCTGTCTCAAGTATTTAACAGTTGCCTCTTTTTGGGGGATCTCTACATCCCTCAACATCTGTCTTAAATACATTCTTCTCAAATTAATTCATCTGGGACAGACCAACATAAAGTGACTGATTGATTCTTTAGGAGCCCTACATACATAGTGGGCACTCGCTTGTGCTGGCAGAGTGGTATTTTTTGTAAAAGAAGCGACTGGTAATATACCCAGTCTAAACCTTAGATCAAGGGACCTTTCGTATGCAGGAGTTACAATGTCGAGATATTCTTTAAAACCAGAAGACTTCGGAACCTCCAAATATTCCAAGCCCAATTTCAGTTTTGCAGCATCAAATACCAAAGTATCGCTGCTCCTAAACTTTAGATTAACTTTCCTGGCCAATGTCTGAGCTGTTACAGGTACCTATGGATTTTCCCAAAACCCTGTAATGTCTAGGTCTTGGCAAATGGCCTTAACATGCTCGGCCCACTTAGCCTCCATCAAGATCCAAATAAGATGACAATGCTGCACTATGGGTTTTCAGATCATGACGTTGTTTCCAAATTCTTGCCCAAAATAGATTGTCTGGGTCTGTATCTGGAACAGGCATGGGCTAGGACCAGTTCGAGGTAAACTAAAGTTGTGGGTGCACTAACAGGCAACATTAGAAGTTTTTGTTAGGAACTTCTGCGTGTAGGTTTTGATCTTAGAAATGTCCCCATTGCACCAGCATTTGGTACCATATAGGGCTGCAGGAAGTGCCTGTTTTAGCAAAAGGTCTAACGCAGGGGAGATAGCTCTGCCTCCATACTTTATGTGAAAGGACAGGATGGCCCCACCCACTCTCTCCAAGGTGGTAGCAGCTTTTAAGAATATGGGATGCCCAGCCACATGTTTCCTGAAATCTCAGGCCTAGTTTTTCAGCTGTTCAAGTATCGCTCCATTAGCTTCCACTCTCAATCGTTTACATATAGCATGGGAAGGTTTGAACACCATGACCTTTGATTTGTCAACATTCAGAGAATGGCCCAGTTCTTCATATTTTTTCAGAAAAATTGAGAGGGACTTTTTTAGGCCTTGGGGTGTTGTGGAAATAAGGACTGCTTCATCTGCATAAAACAAGGCTCGGTAATTCTTTAAGGACAATTTGGGGGCTGTCTTGGCATTCGTTGACTAACCTATCAATGAGTTCCTGAATATAAAGGAGCGGGGGCAGGGCACACATTTGCCTAACCCCTCTCTCTACATTAAATGTGATATAAGTCACCTCCCAAGCTGTATCTTACACTTGCCCTATTCTCGGAGTACAGTTGGGAGATGATGTAAGTGAAATACTGGGGGGCTTTATGTGCCATCAGAATATTCCATATCATTTTCCGACAAACTGAATCAAATGCTGTTCTGCGGTCTAAAAAGGTCACATATAGGTTAATTTTCCTCGAGGTTGTGTATTTTCAGATCAGAAGTGAGAACATAAAACACTGGTCAAGGGTGCCCCAATTTGCCCTGAATCTGCCCAAGGATTTCATGAATAACGCATTCCATGTCTGCCCATTCTTGCAGGTGCCTCAGTACTACTTTGCCAAACACTTTCCCTATGCTGTCCAGGAGTGAAATTGGGTGATAATTTGCTGGTTGATCTCTTCTGCCCTTCTTATATATTAGGAAGATCACAGCCTGTTGCCATGAAGGTGGAATGACACCACTGGACAGTGTAGTATAATTTAGCGTATTTTGGAGTGCAGCGCCACTGCATGGGATCACATTATTGCTGTAATGTGGTACAGCAAGCCATGTGTTGCCAGTGTAACATATGGACATGTAAATGAAGACAGGCTACAGATTTTAAAAGCACACCATTTTTTCTCACTTGAAATGCCTCACTTACAGGAGACCACATTAGATACCTGATTGACTAACTTAATTATCAAAGACTTACACCGATTCTAACTCATTAGCATTATAATGTGTTCTCCTTGTAGAAAAAGGAGGCAGGCTGAGATTCATTTTTAAACGTGCATTTAGATTTTTTTTTTCTTTGCTCTGTTCACTGTCTTTGCAGGAAATCACTCAGCATACCAGGAACTCAGTTAGATACAGTTGCCTAATGTAAAAGTGAGCTATTGTTGAGGAAGGAGGATATGATATTGTGAATTTGATTGGTGACACGTAAGCCTGGGGGATGTAACAGAGGTTTCTTTGGGGCAGCTCTGAGAGAATGAAAGGGAGAAGACATTTTGCGGTGCTGCAGTGAGGACGCATTTGCTGGGCTGCTGTGAGGAGCTGGACCACTTCCCTTCAGAGACTGGCTATTTTGGTCTCACTTGGCACCGGCTTGAGAACTGCAGATTACAGATTGAACTGCATGTTCTCGCTGTGTGCTTTAAAGAAAAAAGAAAACCCTGGGTCACTTCTCGGAGGCGACAAGCCAGGAGATTTTGTGTGCGGAAAAGCTACAAACAACTGGTAATTATCACGTAAAATTTGAGGGAGTGTCATGTGAATGAAGTCTTTTTCAGGCAGGAAAGATATCGCTAGTGAATCACTGTGTTTAAATGCCACATTATAATGTTGCCATCTAAATGCTGTCATATTGATGTACTGTTCTTTTCATTGTTGCAAATGTAAAATGAAATGCGTTGTATTATTGCATTTGTTTCTCTTCTGTTTATTTTAGAAAGGACTGCCTCGCAAAGCTGGTAATGTATTATTTTGAACTTAAACTAATATAACACACCGCCTGTGAAAGGGTGTTTTTGCTTCTGTTTTTCTTTGGTGCATTTAAACCACACCATACAAGAAAAGAGGAGGTTGTTAGGTAATATACATGTCAAATTTCCTATACAGATGAAGTAATGTCATTAGCAATTATAAATAGTTGTGTGCGTGATTCCACTCAGGGTGTGTGTGTGTGGCTTCTGAGTGGAATATAATGCAATAGTCTGCTGAGCGTACATGAATCAGCAGAGAGAGGCCTCTGGAAATATAATCTCACTAATGTAAATACATTAGTCACAATACCACAGGCGTTTGTGAACGCTATATGTGAAAATTGTGGTATCCATAAATGTAGGTCCGAGGCCTCTAGTGATCACACGAACAGACCAAGCAAGAAGAAGGGGGTTTTGTATATTAGGGCCACAAATAGAAAATAAAGCTATGCTCACCACTATACCACAACAAAATGCATACCAACTAAATGTAGCTGTGTACTGAAATAATGCATAGTCACTATACCACCATAAAGCCAAACCCAATCTAAATTTAAGGAGTAGTCATTGCTAAATTACCTTTGTTTTTGGTGGTAAGAAAATACAGCTAGGCCCCAAATGTACACAAAATACCCTACATATTTATGGTGCATTGGCCGGGAAAGTGATCATAGAGCACCTACTGGGCGTGGCAAGTGTGTCTCACACTGCCATCTGTACATTAAAGGGAACCCATTTCATAATAACAGTGTGTCACTAAAACGCATTTCAGAATGTCTCAAATGGAAGCCACATTCTCAGAGCTAGTGCAATATTTAGAGGCAAAATTATATGCACATGGGACGTGGTCATTGAACAGTGACTCAGAATGGCATGACCGCATTCATGGGGAGGTGCAGAAAGAAAAAATAGACAATATTTTTGCAGAAGGCAGCATAATTCAGGACTTCCTTCTAAGGTTATTAAATGCAGCCGATAAACATGCAGAGAAAGATTGTTTGATACAGCTATGCGTCAAGATCTGGTTTATTTTGAATAGGTCCCTGCGAATGCAAGAATATGATACCAAGCTGATTAACAGGTTAAAGGCTGACCTAGATGGGTCAAGTAAAAAGGAGGAAATGTTAAGAGCAGAATTAGAAGGATGTCAGAAAGCCATGCAGTTAAAATGCAGAGATTTTGATATTCAATTGTCCAAAAGCAAGAAACAGTTTGAGGACAGTGAACAAGAATTGGTACACTTAAAAACATTGGTGGACCACATTAGACAAGATAAAGATGAGATGGTTTCAGAAATGCAGATTTTACAACAAGAACATTATGATAAAGAAGGTGCTCTCCAAAATACAGAACAGGAAATGGATAAAATGTGTCAAGAAAGAGACAA